>NC_053024.1:631612523-631762984 GCF_003073215.2 Triticum urartu | reverse complement strand
CCCAGCTCGGAGGTCCTTTGGAAGATCCAACCGTTCATCTACAGAGGAATTCCCATATCTACCATCCCTCCAAATTTCAGCTCGATCCGACGGTTCAAACTTCGGGAACCTTCTGATGAGTGGACCAATTTTCGGATTTGTTTTCTGCGCGAATACGAATCCGACCCGAATTCATGTTTCTTTATGAACGTGATATTGGACAACCTTTTTAGAGGAATTCTCTTCTAGGGTATTGTGCGTCGTTTTTAAACACGTGCCTGTAAAATTATAAGACTCCCCTGAGGTCATCTTCATCATCATGCTGGTGTCAAACCAGTCCGGCAATATTGCTCCAAGGCTGCCGACCTGCCCTAGACACGTCGTCACTTTGTTGAACCGAGCTCAACTTCTTCGGATCATCATCTCGGCAAGCCGAACAAGAGTTCGGCATCGCGAATGATAAATCATCACCAACATCGCTGCCCCACGGATTACACGGAGTGGGCACACCGGCATCGCCGCACGGTCACTTCATCAAGCCGACATTGACCACGTCACGACCTGCATCGGCAGGACCGCACTATTGCTTCTTCAAGCCGGTGTCCATCACGCCGACCTACTTTGACTCATCGGCTGACATTGAGGCTTCGACATCTCGGCTGGACCGGGGGCTTCGCCATCTCTTCATCAACCTACTCCAGAGACTTCGGCGTCACTAGCCGACCAGCTCCGTCACGTTAGCTGGACCGAGGACTTTGCCTCGGCGAGCCAACCTTTGCCAACATCGCCATGCCGTCGCTTTATCGCCCATCAGGTAATGGGTGTGCGGATCGAGTCCCAATTTTGGGAATCACCTTTCTTCGGATTGCTACAACAAACAAACCAGGTGCTATTAATCCTAGTATTTTTTGCTTGTTTGGGTTCATTTTTTCCAAGGAATTATTACTCTGGTTTGTCCATCATATGTACACAGGTCTATCAAATGATGGCTGCATTAACGACGGTCGCATGGTGGTTCGGTCAGTTTCCGTACATGGTCCGGCGAACGCCGCATCTGGAACTCGGACCGACCTGTGAATTCAGGCTTTACCACGCCTTTACCGCATCACGCCGACACCTTGCATTGACATTGACTTCGGCGCCAGGCCATATTTCTTTTATTACTCACTTTGCATAAATTATTTATTATGCAATGATTTTTTTTAAAATTATTATTACTACTATCTCCGGTTTGCACTATTTTTGTGCACAGGAAAATGATCCGGGTTGGGCAGTATCGTCAACTCGGCGTATTGACATACCACGTCACCTCGGCTGGATGGGGGGCTTCGTCAACACTTCATTACCCCATGCCGGGGACTTCGGCATCACTCTGCCGGCCTACATTGACCGTGCTATGTCACCACTTCGGAGTGCCGAGCTCTTTGCTCCGCCATCACGGGACCGGCTTGCGGGATGGAACCTTGTCTCGCATCAAGCTCGGACCGCGTTATCAATACCAAAAACATTAACCAGCTAAGTTGCCTTCATGCTCAAAGTTTTAAATTTTTAACTTGTGTTCGGTTTGACCAAGCATTATACTTTTTTGGAAAAAAGTTGCTTGTAAAAAATTTCCTTGTTAAAACTTTGTTTGTGACACACAAATTCAAATACCCCGTTTACTTGGGGGCTTCCTTTATGAAGCCTTTCCTCTTGCAAATGATTACACTTGTACGGCTTCATTCCTTGTTCGTGTATTACGCCACAATATGCACCATGTTGACTTAAGCGTTTCGCAAGCTGGGTTGCCTGGCTCCTGTGCTTACCCCTACGTTCCCGATTGTTCGTCTAGGGAGTAAAGGGAGCACCTCTGCGATTGTTACTACCGGGTCATCCGAGTTAGTACCTCATACTGGGTGAAGCCGAAAGCTAGCGCTCTTATTGTTTTCAATCATGGTCGGCACACAACGGAACTCATGAGTACAAAAAATCTATTGCACAAGTCTCATAGTAGCAATGAGCAACCGAAGAAAGGTATCGGTGGGGGTACTATTTTCTTCGAAGATGCTTCTTACACTTCGTCAATAATATAACATAAGTTCCCTGAGCGCGCTTTGTCTGTTACAGCCTTATGGCATGATTGCCTGGTTATCGGAAACACCATCGATATTCTCGACAGGTGGAGTACATAACACTCTTCGACCCTTGACCAAAGAGGGAGAAGCCGACGGTCGGTTAAGACGCGTTTAAAGTTCGGGTGAACACAAATATGATACAAGTACTTCAGTACATAGGATCATTATACATAAAATTCTTTTACCCAAGTCATTTGGGGGCTCTTAAATTTATATGAGCCGTTTTATAATAAGTGTTCTTCTTCTTAGTCGTTGCAAAGTTTTATTATTATTATTATTTACCACTCCCTTTTTCGACACGAGTGTGTGGTCACTGGCCGGGGAGCCTAATTTCTCTCTCAAAGCTGCTAGAGTTTAGTTTGCTAAACTGGCCTAATGAGAAGTACTCTGCCTTCGGGATAGGAGGTTGAAGCCGTAGGCTAGCCCGCTTGAAGTCTTGAGATAGGATGTGTCATGTTAAAGCACGACAGAAGCACTTTTTTTTTCTAAAGTCCAATTTTCAGATTGGCACCGAACACTTGATCTTATTCGGACGTCAGGTTTTCACTGACATTTTTTGGTTTTCCAAGCCTATGGCACTTTAAAACTATTTGTGTGTTTCCAGCATTAGTCTCGTAGTGCAACGCTGGACACCTTTAGAGATTCGGCAAAAACACTCTCGGATATTGCCATATATGCATCGGTTTCGAATTGTGTCTTCGGTCAATAGTTGGGTTGCCCGGCTCCTGTGATTGCCTCCTACATTCCGCTTTGTTCGGCTAGGTGTGCAAAGGGAGAACCACTGCGATTGTGCTTCCAGCTCGCATGGTTAAGCACCTCAGTGGAGAAAGCCGAAAACTGACTGTCACAATAGGCGTAAACTGGTCAGCGATCCGATGACTATGTTAAATGACGGGCCGTTCATAACATTGGTCGAAGTGTTTACGGCTTGACCTCGGATGTCGCCGAACACTAACCGAGGGCTCATAGCTAGCTTCCCTAGTTTAAAGCTCCTATGACTAAGCGAAAGTTATAAACCCCGCATATCTGATTGCCTCGTTTCCGCTAACACAACCGCCTTCGGGCATCGAGACGTCAGCTAAGGGTTGTTTTGTTATTGCGGAAACACCCTGCGTAGTATCTAAGGGGTAGAGTCCGACGATGGGCCACTTTCAACTGATAACGGTTGCAATGGAGTCAAAATAATGATGTAAAGTACTTGGATACATAGAATCATTACACATAAACTGTGATTTTACTCTGGATATCGATCCTTAATCCAGCCACCCGTGCCCACATTAAGGCTCGGGGGCTACTGGGCTTTGCGCTCATTATTTACAAATATTAAAGGGGCACATCGATCCCCTGATCTGGTGTTGCCACCCGACCAGTGTCTCGGGGGCTACTACATTGCCTATTCAATGCAGAAAATTCAAAGGGCTCAGTGTTCGGCTTGATCAAACTATGGGAAAGCGCGTCTTTGGACAACAATAAGTACCATCTGGACCTATCTGGCATCAAGCTAATATATCACAGCGACTTCTCACGACCCTCTTGATACGTCTCCAACATATCTACTTTTCCAAACACTTTTGCCCTTGTTTTGGACTCTAACTTGCATGATTTGAATGGAACTAACCCGGACTGATGTTGTTTTCAGCAGAATTACCATGGTGTTATTTATGTGCAGAAACAAACGTTCTCGGAATGACCTAAAACTTCACGGAGCAACTTTTTGAAAAATATAAAAAATACCTGCAAAAGATGAAGGCCAGGGGGCCCACCACCTCTCCACGAGGGTGGGGGCGCACCTGCCCCCATAGGGCGCGCCCCCTACCTCATGGGCCCCCTGGTGCCTCTCCGACTCCAACTCCAACTCTATATATTGTGTTTCGGGGAGAAAAAACCAGAGAGAAGAATTCATTGCGTTTTACGATACGGAGCCGCCGCCAAGCCCTAAAACCTCTCGGGAGGGATGATCTGGAGTTCGTTCGGGGCTCCGGAGAGGGGAATCCGTCGCCATCGTCATCATCAACCATCCTCCATCACCAATTTCATGATGATCACCGTCGTGCGTGAGTAATTCCATCGTAGTCTTGCTGGACGGTGATGGGTTGGATGGGATCTATCATGTAATCGAGTTAGTTTTGTTAGGGTTTGATCCCTAGTATCCACTATGTTCTGAGATTGATGTTGATATGACTTTGCTATGCTTAATGCTTGTCACTAGGGCCCGAGTGCCATGATTTCAGATCTGAACCTATTATGTTTTCATCAATATATGAGTGTTCTT
This sequence comes from Triticum urartu, assembly GCF_003073215.2. Lineage (NCBI taxonomy): Eukaryota > Viridiplantae > Streptophyta > Magnoliopsida > Poales > Poaceae > Triticum > Triticum urartu. The sequence goes on along the minus strand of NC_053024.1, from coordinate 631,758,619 downwards.
GATCCTATCTTGCAAGTCTATAGTCACCTATTATGTTTTATGATCCGTTAACCCCGAAGTGACAATAATCGGGATACTTACCGGTGATGACCGTAGTTTGAGGAGTTGATGTATTCACTATGTGTTAATGCTTTGTTCCAGTACTCTATTAAAAGGAGGCCTTAATATCCCTTAGTTTCCGTAAGGACCCCGCTGCCACGGGAGGGTAGGACAAAAGATGTCATGCAAGTTCTTTTCCATAAGCACGTATGACTATATTCGGAATACATGCCTACATTATATCAATGAACTGGAGCTAGTTCTGTGTCACCCTAGGTTATGACTGTTACATGATGAACCGCATCCAACATAATTCTCCATCACTGATCCATTGCCTACGAGCTTTCCATATATTGTTCTTCGCTTATTTACTTTCCCGTTGCTATTGCTATCATCACTACAAAATACCAAAGACATTACTTTTATTTCTGTTACCTTTTGCTACCATTACCACTACTATCATATTACTTTGCTACTAAACACTTTGCTGCAGATATTAAGTTTCCAGGTGTGGTTGAATTGACAACTCGGCTGCTAATACTTGAGAGTATTCTTTGACTCCCCTTGTGTCGAATCAATAAATTTGGGTTGAATACTTTACCCTCGAAAACTGTTGTGATCCCCTATACTTGTGGGTTATCACCTCTCTCAGGGGCCCGTTTGCCGATCACTATTATCTCTAATATATTACACTGCATTTTTATTCCTATATATGTTGCCGAGCTAGGAGTTGATCCTCAGGCCGATTTCACACACCGACCTGAGTCTCACGGGCTACTTGTTGGGGAACGTAGCAGAATTTTAAAATTTTCTACGCATCACCAAGATCAATCTATGGAGTCATCTAGCAATGAGGGAGAGGGGAGTGCATCTACATACCCTTGTAGATCACGAGCGGAAGCGTTCAAGAGAACGGGGTTGATGGAGTCGTACTCGTCGTGATCCAAATCACCGATGACTGAGTGCCGAACGGACAGCACCTCCTCGTTCAACACACGTACGGTTGGGAGAGACGTCTCCTCCTTCTTGATCCAGCAAGGGAAGGAGAGGTTGATGGAGATCCAGCAGCACGACGGCGTGGTGGTGGAAGTAGCGGGATCCCGGCAGGGCTTCGCCAAGCGCAAGCGGGGAGGAGGAGGTGTCACGGGAGGGAGGGAGGTGCCAGGGAGTTGGGTGCGGATGCCCTCCCTCCCCTCCACTATATATAGGGGGGCCTGGGGGCGCCGGCCCCTACAGATCCCATCTAAGGGGAGGGGGCGGCGGCCTAGGGGTGGCTTGGCCCCCAAGGCAGGTGGAGGCGCCCCCACCCCCTTAGGGTTTCCATCCCTAGGCCCAAGGGAGGCCCAAGGGGGCGCACCAGCCCACCAGGGGCTGGATCCCTTCCCACTTCAGCCCATGAGGCCCTTCGGGGTAGGTGGCCCCACCCGGTGGACCCCCGGGACCCTTCCGGTGGTCCCGGCACAATACCGGTGACCCCCGAAACTTTCCCAGTGGCCAAAACTGGACTTCCTATATATAAATCTTTACCTCCGGACCATTCCGGAACTCATTGTGACGTCCAGGATCTCATCCGGGACTCTGAAAAACTTTCAGGTTACCGCATACTAATATCTCTACAACCCTAGCGTCATCGAACCTTAAGTGTGTAGACCCTACGGGTTCGGGAACCATGCAGACATGACCGAGACAACTCTCCGGCCAATAACCAACAGCGGGATCTGGATACCCATGTTGGCTCCCACATATTCCATGATGATCTCATCGGATGAACCATGATGTCGAGGATTCAATCAATCTTGTATTCAATTCCCTTTGTCAATCGGTACGTTACTCTCCCGAGATTCGATCGTCGGTATTCCAATACCTCGTTCAATCTCGTTACCGGCAAGTCACTTTACTCGTTCCGTAACACATCATCCCTTGACCAACCCTTAGTCACATTGAGCTCATTACGATGATGTCTTACCGAGTGGGCCCAGAGATACCTCTCCGTCATACGGAGTGACAAATCCCAGTCTCGATTCGTGCCAACCCAACAGACACTTTCGGAGATACCCGTAGTGCACCTTTATAGTCACCCAGTTACGTTGTGACGTTTGGCACACCCAAAGTATTCCTACAGTATCCGGGAGTTGCACAATCTCATGGTCTAAGGAAAAGATACTTGACATTAGAAAAGCTCTAGCAGACGAACTACACGATCTTGTGCTATGCTTAAGATTGGGTCTTGTCCATCACATCATTCTTCTAATGATGTGATCCCGTTATCAATGACATCTAATGTCCATAGTCAGGAAACCATGACTATCTGTTGATCAACGAGCTAGTCAACTAGAGGCTCACTAGGGACATGTTGTGGTCTATATATTCTTACGATTTCCGGATAACACAATTATAGCATGAACAATAGACAATTATCATGAACAAGGAAATATAATAATAACCATTTTATTATTGCCTCTAGGGCATATTTCCAACAGTCTCCCACTTGCACTAGAGTCAATAATCTAGTTACATTGTGATGAATCGAACACCCATAGAGTTCTGGTGTTGATCATGTTTTTGCTCTAGGAAGAGGTTTAGTCAACGGATCTGCGACATTCAGGTCCGTTGTACTTTACAAATATCTATGTCTCCATTTTGAACATTCACGAATGGAGTTGAAGCGACGCTTGATATGCCTGGTCTTCCTGTGAAACCTGGGCTCCTTGGCAAGGGCAATAGCTCCAGTGTTGTCACAGAAGAGAGTCATCTGGCCCGACGCATTGGGTATCCTAGGTCGGTAATGAACTCCTTCACCAGATTGCTTCTTGTGCTGCCTCCGAGGCTGCCATGTACTCCGCTTCACATGTAGATCCCGCCACGACGCTTTGCTTGCAACTGCACCAGCTGACTGCCCCACCATTCAAAATATACACGTATCCGGTTTGTGACTTAGAGTCATCTAGATCTGTGTCGAAGCTAGCATCGACGTAACCCTTTACGACGAGCTCTTCGTCACCTCCATAAACGAGAAACATATCCTTAGTCCTTTTCAGGTACTTCAGGATATTCTTGACCGCTGTCCAGTGTTCCATGCCGGGATTACTTTGGTACCTTCCTACCAAACTTACGGCAAGGTTTACATCAGGTCTGGTACACAGCATGGCATACATGATAGACCCTATGGCCGAGGCATAGGGGACGACACTCATCTTTTCTCTATCTTCTGCCGTGGTCGGGCATTGAGCCGTGCTCAATCTCATACCTTGCAATACAGGCAAGAACCCCTTCTTGGACTGATCCATATTGAACTTCTTCAATATCTTGTCAAGGTACGTACTTTGTGAAAGACCAATGAGGCGTCTCGATCTATCTCTATAGATCTTGATGCCTAATATATAAGCAGCTTCTCCAAGGTCCTTCATTGAAAAACACTTGTTCAAGTAGGCCTTTATGCTTTCCAAGAATTCTATATCATTTCCCATCAATAGTATGTCATCCACATATAATATGAGAAATGCTACAGAGCTCCCACTCACTTTCTTGTAAACACAGGCTTCTCCATAAGTCTGCGTAAACCCAAACGCTTTGATCATCTCATCAAATCGAATGTTCCAACTCCGAGAGGCTTGCACCAGCCCATAGATCGAGCGTTGGAGCTTGCACACCTTGTCAGCATTCTTAGGATCGACAAAACCTTCCGGCTGCATCATATACAATTCTTCCTTAAGGAAACCATTAAGGAATGCCGTTTTGACATCCATTTGCCATATCTCATAATCATAGAATGCGGCAATTGCTAACATGATTCGGACGGACTTCAGCTTCGCTACGGGTGAGAAAGTCTCATCGTAGTTCAACCCCTTGAACTTGTCGATAACCCTTAGCGACAAGCCCAGCTTTATAGATGGTCACATTACCATCCGCGTCTGTCTTCTTCTTAAAGATCCATTTATTTTCTATGGCTCGCCGATCATCAGGCAAGTCATTCAAAGTCCATACTTCGTTTTCATACATGGATCCTATCTCGGATTTCATGCTTCCAGCCATTTGTCAGAATCTGGGCCCGCCATCGCTTCTTCATAGTTTGAAGGTTCACCATTGTCTAACAACATGATTTCCAGGACGGGATTGCTGTACCACTCTGGCGCGGAACGTGTCCTTGTGGACCTTCGAAGTTCAGTAGCAACTTGATCTGAAGTTTCATGATCATCATCATTAACTTCCTCCCTAGTCGGTGCAGACACCTCAGGAACAATTTCTTGAGCTATGCCACTCTCCAGTTCAAGAGGCAATACTGCATCAAGTTCTACTTTTCTCCCACTTACTTCTTTTGAGAGAAACTCTTTCTCTAGAAAGGATCTATTCTTGGCAACAAAGGTCTTGCCTTCGGATCTAAGATAGAAGGTATACCCAATAGTTTCTTTAGGGTATCCTATGAAGACGCATTTTTCTAATTTGGGTTCGAGCTTTTCAGGTTGAAGTTTCTTTACATAAGCATCGCTTCCCCAAACTTTCAGAAACGACAACTTAGGTTTCTTGCCAAACCACAATTCATACGGTGTCGTCTCAACGGATTTCGACGGAGTCCTATTTAAAGTGAATGCGGCAGTCTCTATAGCATAACCCCAAAATGATAGCGGTAGATCGGTAAGAGACCTCATAGATTATACCATATCCAATAGGGTGCGATTACGACATTCGGACACACCATTACGTTGTGGTGTTCTAGGCGGCGTGAGTTGTGAAACTATTCCACATTTCCTTAAGTGCGTGCCAAATTCGTGACTCAAATATTCTCCCCGATCTGATCGTAAGAACTTGATTTTCCTGTCACGTTGATTCTCAACCTCACTCTGAAATTCCTTGAACTTTTCAAAGGTCTCAGACTTGTGTTTCATTAAGTAGACATACCCATATCTACTTAAGTCATCAGTGAGGGTGAGGACATAACGATAGCCACCGCGAGCCTCAACGCTCATTGGACCACACACATCAGTATGTATGATTTCCAATAAGTTGGTTGCTCGCTCCATTGTTCCGGAGAACGGAGTCTTGGTCATTTTACCCATGAGGCATGGTTCGCATGTGTCAAATGATTCATAATCAAGAGACTCCAAAAGTCCATCTGCATGGAGTTTCTTCATGCGTTTGACACCAATGTGACCAAGGCGGCAGTGCCACAAGTATGTGGGACTATCATTATCAACCTTACATCTTTTGGCATTCACACTATGAATGTGTGTAACATCACGTTCGAGATTAAATAAGAATAAACCATTAACCAGCGGGGCATGACCATAAAACAGTATCCGGGAGTTGCACAATCTCATGGTCTAAGGAAAAGATACTTGACATTAGAAAAGCTCTAGCAGATGAACTACACGATCGTGTGCTATGCTTAAGATTGGGTTTGTCCATCACATCATTCTTCTAATGATGTGATCCCGTTATCAATAACATCTAATGTCCATAGTCAGGAAACCATGACTATCTGTTGATCAACGAGCTAGTCAACTAGAGGCTCACTAGGGACATGTTATGGTCTATATATTCACACATGTATTACGATTTCTGGATAACACAATTATAGCATGAACAATAGACAATTATCATGAACAAGGAAATATAATAATAACCATTTTATTATTGCCTCTAGGGCATATTTCCAACACTACTGGGAACATCAGTTTTATGCTTACCTTCAGGTGCATCTCGGGTTTTAGACTGATACACACCTTGAGGGCTACTAGATATACATCGGCAGAGAATAAACTGCACCAGTTAAAAATATTCGCAAAAAATTAGCCCGCGGTTGGGGTGGTTCACCACCTTGGAAGCAGTCCGGCATAAAGCTCGGGCGCTAGTGGCTAGCTCCATAGAGGGCATTTCCGGCATTAAGCTCGGCTAAACTCCTTCAACTTTTTTGGACCGAGATGATCTATGACATCTTGGAATAGTCCCGCGTTGGATCTCGGATACATTTCGGCGTTGGAGCTCGGAAGTAGTCCCGCATTGGTGCTCGGCTGCAAAAGATACCTCGAATGCAGTCCGGCGTTGGAGCTCGGACACAAGAGGACAGTGCCTCCTGGGAACAACTTCAAAACCCGAGGTGTGGCATAAAAATAACAAGGCATTGATAAAGGCCGGAAACTTAAAGGGGCTCCTCGGATACCCGGCGTGTAAACTCTTCGGATGCACTTTGGCGATCCTCAAGATCGAAGATGAGAAGCTTTGTTGAACCAGTTTTCAAGACCGACGACCGAAGATGAAGAACAGTTAGGAAGAATCGAGGAGCATCCCTAACTTGAAGACCGGTTCAGGGGGCTACTGACGGTGTCCTGGACTAGGGGGTAATCACCACGTCATCTCCCGATCTATTAGATTGGGCCGAGGACCCCCATGGCCGTATACTCATGGGCCAGTTCGGACAGCTGCCGCATACAAGGAAGATTCCACAAGACTTGGCGATCAAGACAAGGACTTCTCCCCATCGGCGTATTCGGCTAGGACTCTTGTTATCCTAGGCCTCTGGTGCATTATATAAACTGAGGCCAGGCTAGTCGATAGATATATACAACAATCATAATCATAGGCTAGCTTCTAGGGTTTAGCCTCTACGATCTCGTGGTAGATCAACTCTTGTAATACTCATATCATCAAGATCAATCAAGCAAGAAGAAGGGTATTACCTGCATCGAGAGGGCCCGAACCTGGGTAAACATTGTGTCCCCCGTCTCCTGTTACCATCGATCCTAGACGCACAGTTCGGGACCCCCTACCCGAGATCCGCCGGTTTTGACACCGACAAGGACACCATCTAAATCTGTTGAGACGACACCATATGAATTGTGGTTTGGCAAGAAACCCAAGTTGTCGTTTCTTAAAGTTTGGGGCTGTGATGCTTATGTGAAAAAGCTTCAACCTGATAAGCTCGAACCCAAATCGAAGAAATGTGTCTTCATAGGATATCCAAAGGAGACTGTTGGGTACAGCTTCTATCACAAATCCGAAGGCAAGATATTCGTTGCTAAGAATGGATCCTTTCTAGAGAAGGGGTTTCTCTCAAAAGAAGTGAGTGGGAGGAAAGTAGAACTTGATGAGGTAACTGTACCTGCTCCCTAATTGGAAAGTAGTTCATCACAGAAATCAGTTCCAGTGATTCCTACACCAATTAGTGAGGAAGCTAATGATGATGATCATGAAACTTCTGATCAAGTTACTACCGAACCTCAAGGTCAACCAGAGTAAGATCCGCACCAGAGTGGTACGGTAATCCTGTTCTGGGGTCATGTTACTTGACCATGACGAACCTACGAACTATGAGGAAGCAATGATGAGCCCAGATTCTGCGAAATGGCTTGAGGCCATGAAATCTGAGATGGGATCCATGTATGAGAACAAAGTATTGACTTTGGTTGACTTACCCCGATCGGCAAGCAATAGAGAATAAATGGATCTTCAAGAAGAAGACTAACTTTGATGGTAATGTTACTGTCTACAAAGCTCGACTTGTTGCGAAAGGTTTTCGACAAGTTTAAGGAGTTGACTACGATGAGATCTTCTCACCCATAGCGATGCTTAAGTCTGTCCGAATCATGTTAGCAATTGCCGCATTTTATGATTATGAAATTTGGCAAATGGATGTCAAAACTGCATTCCTTAATGGATATCTTAAAGAAGAGTTGTATATGATGCAACCAGAAGGTTTTGTCGATCCAAAAGGTGCTAACAAAGTGTGCGGGCTCCAGCGATCCAGTTATGGACTTGTGCAAGCCTCTCGGAGTTGGAATATACGCTTTGATAGTGTGATCAAAGCATATGGTTTTATACAGACTTTTGGAGAAGTCTGTATTTACAAGAAAGTGAGTGGGAGCTCTGTAGCATTTCTGATATTATATGTGGATGCCATATTGTTGATTGGGAATGATACTGAATTTCTAAATAGCAATAAAAGGATACTTGAATAAGAATTTTTCAATGAAAGACCTTGGTGAAGCTGCTTATATATTAGGCATCAAGATCTATAGAGATAGATCAAGACACTTAATTGGACTTTCATAAAGCACATACCTTGATAAAGTTTTGAAGAAGTTCAAAATGGATCAGTCAAAGAAAGGGTTCTTGCATGTGTTACAAGGTGTGAAGTTGAGTCAGATTCAATGCCCGACCACTGCAGAAGATAGAGAGAAAATGAAAGTCATTCCCTATGCATCAGCCATAGGTTCTTGTATGGAACGATGTGTACCAGACCTGATGCGTGCCTTGCTATTAGTTTAGCAGGGAGGTACCAAAGTAATCCAGGAGTGGATCACTGGACAGCGGTCAAGAACATCCTGAAATACCTGAAAAGGACTAAGGATATGTTTCTCGTTTATGGAGGTGACAAAGAGCTCGTCGTAAACGGTTACATTGATGCAAGCCTTGACATTGATCCGGATGACTCTAAGTCACAAACCAGATACGTATATATATTGAACGGTGGAGCTGTCAGTTGGTACAGTTCCAAGCAGAGCGTCATGGCAGGATCTACGTGTGAAGCGGAGTACATAGCTGCTTCAGAAGCAGCAAATGAAGGAGTCTGGATGAAGGATTTCATTGTTGGGGAACGCTGTAATTTCAAAATTTTCCTACGCACACGCAAGATCATGGTGATGCATAGCAACGATAGGGAAGAGTGTTGTCCACGTACCCTCGTAGACCATAAGCAGAAGCGTTATGACAACGCGGTTGATGTAGTCGTACGTATTCACGATCGACCGATCCTAGTACCAAAGGTACAGCACTTCCGCGATCTGCACACGTTCGGCTCGGTGATGTCCCACGAACTCATGATCCAGTAGAGTGTCGAGGGAGAGCTTTGTTAGCACGACGGCGTGATCACGGTGATGATGATGCTACCGGAACAGGGCTTCGCCTAAGCACCGCTACAATATGACCGAGGTGGATAATGGTGGAGAGGGGCACCGCACACGGCTGGAAACAATCAACTTGTGTGTTCTAGGGTGCCCCCTGCCCCATATATAGAGGACCAAGGGGGAGGTCGGCCGGCCCTTGGGGCGCGCCAGGAGATGAGGAGTCCTCCTCCTAGTAGGAGCATGACTCCCCTTTCCTACTCCTACTAGGAGGGGGAAAGGAAGGAGGAGAGGGAGAAGGAAAGGGGGGCACTGCCCCCCCCTTTCCCTAGTCCAATTCGGACCATAGGGGGAGGGGCCACGCGGCCTGCCCTAGCCGGACCTCTCTCTCTCTCTCCACAAAGACCCATGTGGCCCATTAGTTCTCCCGGGGGGTTCCGGTAACTAGGGCTGGGCATATAACCCGAAAACCGATGTCCCGAACCGAACTAACCGGCACCGAATCCGAATACACCGAAAATGAAAACTTCGGTGGTACATCCGGTTTGCATTTGGTGGAAACCGAACTTAGTCCGGTTAATTCGGGTCTATACCTCGGGTAACCGAGTGGACCGAAAACTGAGAAATACAGATGTCTGGCCTGCACGCCTGTTGCTATCAAGTGCTATCTGCCCAAGTGCACGAGTACCATGGTTGTATCGGGAAGAGGTGACCTTGGCTCACTAGGCTCAGCATCGCTTTAAATTTTGTGTAGAGGAGATAGTACTACTTCTCTCATGTAGGTAGTAGATAGTACTAGTACTTTACCTAGTGAGCCGCCACCGCTACTTTTTACTCGGGAGAATCAATAGGAGGAAACAGCCAAGCAGGCTAGGCTTTATTACTAGCTACTACTAGTAGGCAGAGGTACAAGCACTGTACATTTGAATAGACGCAGGCTGCGGTATATCTCGGTGCTGTTTCGGTGGAACTGATGACCGAACCGACATTTCGGTGCAAAGAATCTTCGGTCAGCTAATTTTCAATTCACCAATCGGTCAGTATTTTAACAGGACCGAAATGTTAAATACACCGAGGAACCGAACCGATCGGTTCGGGGGAACCGAATGCCCAGTCCTACCGGTAACCCTCCGGTACTCCGATTTTCTCCGAAATCACCCAGAACACTTCCGGTGTCCGAATATAGCCGTCCAATATATCAATCTTTATGTCTTCACCATTTCAAGACTCCTCGTCATGTCCATGATCACAACCGGGACTCTGAACTACCTTCGGTACATCAAAACACATAAACTCATAATATCGGTCGTCACCGAACGTTAAGCGTGCGGACCCTACAGGTTCGAGAACTATGTGGACATGACCGAGACACGTCTTCGGTCAATAAACAGTAGCGGAACCTGGATGCTCATATTGGTTCCTACATATTCTACGAAGATCTTTATCGGTCAAACTTCATAACGATATACATTGTTCCCTTTGTCATGGTATGTTACTTGCCCGAGATTTGATCGTCGGTATCTTAATACCTAGTTCAATCTCGTTACCGGCAAGTCTCTTTACTCATTCCATAATGCTACATCCCGTAACTAACTCATTATCTACATTGCTTGCAAGGCTTATAGTGATGTACATTACCGAGAGGGCCCAGAGATACCTCTCCGACAATCAGAGTGACAAATACTAATCTCGATCTATGCCAACTCAACAAACACTATCGGAGACACCTGTAGGGCACCTTTATAATCACCCAGTTACGTTGTGACGTTTGGTAGCACACAAAGTGTTCCTCCGGTATTCAGGAGTTGCATGATCTCATAGTGATAGGAACATGTATAAGTTATGGAAAAAGCAATGGCAACAAACTAAACGATCATCGTGCTAAGCTAACGGATGGGTCAAGTCAATCACATCATTCTCTAATGATGTGATCCCGTTAATCAAATGACAACTCATGTCTATGGTTAGGAAACGTAACCATCATTGATTCAATGAGCTAGTCAAGTAGAGGCAAACTAGTGACACTCTGTTTGTCTATGTATTCACACATGTACTAAGTTTCTGGTTAATACAATTCTAGCATGAATAATAAACATTTATCATGATATAAGGAAATATAAATAACAACTTTATTATTGCCTCCAGGGCATATTTCCTTCCTTCATATCCGATCTAGGTGTCATACCTAGTGCATCGGGTCCAATGAAAATCTTTTGTAAAAATACTGGAGGCCTTGGTGAAGGAATCCAGATTTCACAAGACAACCAAACACATCAAGAGATGCTACAATTCCATCCGCGATCAAGTCAAGGAGGGAGACATAGAGATTTGCAAGATACATACGGATCTGAATGTTGCAGACCCGTTGACTAAGCCTCTCTCACGAGCAAAACATGATCAACACCAAGACTCCATGGGTGTTAGAATCATTACTATGTAATCTGGATTATTGACTCTAGTGCAAGTGGGAGACTGAAGGAAATATGCCCTAGAGGCAATAATAAAATTGTTATTTATATTTCCTTATATCATGATAATTGTTTATTATTCATGCTAGAATTGTATTAACCGGAAACTTAGTACATGTGTGGGATACATAGACAAACATAGTGTCCCTAGTATGCCTCTACTAGACTAGCTCGTTAATCAAAGATGGTTAAGTTTCCTGACCATAGACATGTATTGTCATTTGATGAACGGGATCACATCATTAGAGAATGATGTGATGGACAAGACCCATCCGTTAGCTTGGCATATATGATCGTTTAGTTTTATTGCTATTGCTTTCTTCATGACTTATACATGTTTCTCTGACTATGAGATTATGCAACTCCCGAATACCGGAGGAACACCTTGTGTGCTATCAAACGTCACAACATAACTGGATGATTATAAAGATGCTCTACGGGTGTCTCCGATGGTGTTTGTTGAGTTGGCATAGATCGATATTCGGATTTGTCACTCCGTGTTTCGGAGAGGTATCTATGGGCCCTCTCGGTAATGCTCATCACTATAAGCCTTGCAAGCAATGTGACTAATGAGTTAGTTGCGGGATGATGCATTACGGAACGAGTAAAGAGACTTGCTGGTAACGATATTGAACTAGGTATGATGATATCGACGATCGAATCTCGGGCAAGTAACATACCGATGACAAAGGGAACAACGTATGTTGTTATGCGGTTTGACCGATAAAGATCGTCGTAGAATATGTAGGAGCCAATATGAGCATCCAAGTTCCGCTATTGGTTATTGACCGGAGACGTGTCTCGGTCATGTCTGCATAGTTCTCGAACCTGTAGGGTCCACACGCTTAAACGTTCGGTGACAATTTGTATTATGAGTTTTGTGATCTGATGACCGAAGATGTTCGGAGTCCCTGATGAGATCACGGACATGACGAGGAGTCTCAAAATGGTCGAGACATAAAGATTGATATATTGGACGATGTTATTCGGACACCGGATGAGTTCCGAGAGGTACCGGATAATTATGGAGTGCTGGAGGGTTATCGGAACCCCCCGGGGGAACTACATGGGCCATAATGGGCCAAGAGGGGGACAGACTAGCCCCTAAGGGGCTGGTGCGCCCCTCCCGTATGGGTTGGCCAAATTGGAGTAGAAAAGGGGAAGGAGGAAAGAAAAGGGATTCCCCCTTCCCGCTCTTCCCTTCCTACTCCGAATAGGCATAGGAAAGGGGGAGGCCGAATTGGGAGGCGCCCAAGGAGGATTCCTCCTACTTGGGGCGCCCCCTTGGCTGCCTCTCCTCCCCTTCAACCTATATATATGAAGGAGGGCACCGCTAGAACACACACCAACAATTGTTAGCCGTGTGCGGTGCCCCCTCCATAGTTACACACCTCGGTTATATCGTCGTAGTGCTTAGGCGAAGCCTTGCGCCGGTAACTTCATCATCACCGTCGCCACGCCGTCATGCTGATGGAACTCTTCTTCGTCCTCAACTAGATCAAGAGATCGAGGGACGTCATCGAGCTGAACATGTGCTGAACGCGGAGGTGCCGTACGTTCGGTACTTGGATCGATTGGATCGCGAAGACATTCGACTACATCAACTGCGTTACTAAATGCTTCCACTTACAGTCTACGAGGGTACGTAGACACACTCTCCCCGCTCGTTTCTATGCTTCTCCTAGATAGATCTTGCGTGATCGTAGGAATTTTTTTGAAATACTACATTCCCCAACAGATACGACACGCCGGATTGGCCGGGCCCTTTGGCCCAAGCCCTACTTGGCCTGGGACATGGCAGGGTCGTGTCGTGCTAGCCTAACCCGGCCCAAATCTCATGATTAGTTGTGGATGCATTTGGTAGTTTGTAATATTTTCCACTCTTCATGACAACCGAGCTATGTACAAAACCTCTATCTTCATTTACATGTGGGTACTCAGTCGAATTTGGATCAAAACCCTAATTGGTTCTGATGGCCGGCGTATGGATTTGTTTCTTGATTAGAAAATATAGTGAAGTGTGCAGAGGTTTTCTTACCGAGCGCCTACAGCATTCAGACAGATAAGCTTAATGCAAAATACTGATCAAATTTTTTAATTCACACATCAAACTGGTATGATAATTCATAGAAAACAGATGAAATTCGAACGAACACGGTCAAAGACCGTAATGACCACCCCCCCCTCTCCCCCCCCAATTTTTTTATAAACAATTTCGTGAGACAAAATTGGTGTTCTTTATATATACACTCAAAAAAAAATTGGTGTTCTTTTGTTAATATTTTTTCCTATAGACATGGTCAAACATAAACAAGTTTGACTTAAGAAAAAATTGGAACTTCAATTATTTGGAGCACAGAGGATATATATGAGAAGAGAGAGGAAAGGAGAGCTCGATGAGAAAACACATAACAGCAAGTGCGTCTAATTTACTTATGATCAAGCTGCTTGTTTACGATAATGCAATTTGGTACCCGGTCTCATCTACACCCGATGAACAGGAAAATAAAAAGATAGCACAAATGTATGGAAAAAATCCCTTTTTTGGTGCTAGATGGTCAAATGTGTTATATTTGTACAAAATTTCAGGGGTGTTTGGATATACAAGGAGCTCATGGCAAAAAATACAAAATTGGACGTGAGCACTGTTGTTTTCAAAAGTTTCACATGCACCAGAAATTCGTCTTTTTTGCCACAAGCTCCTTGTCTCATGCTCCTTTTTTGCCACAAGCTCCTGGAATTTTCAAACTTCACCAAAATTCACATGGACATCATGCACATGAGCATGTTGCACCACAAAAGAATTGATATTTTTTTTAAAAAATCTTATTTAAAACACCCTCCAGCATACACCCCAGACATATAAAGAAATTGCAAATAGGTCTTTGGGTCGCAAATCTTCTTTCAATCTCTCGCACGAACCCATGCCACGCTGCCACTCATTCAGAACCGGCCTGAGTTTGTTCTTCGTGGATGGTAAGTCATGAAGACAAATGTCATACCAGACCAGCATGCCATAAGAGAGGAGAACATCAGAGCAAGTCTCATAGATCCAAGCAGCCACCAGGCATCAATGCCGCCGTCACCAAGGCCCCACGAATCCGCCGCCATCGAGGAGCGCCGGAAGACCACCCTCATGAATCCTAGACCACACCGCACGGGGCGTCACCGAGATGGAGTTAGGGTGAAGGGACATTTATCGAAGCCTCACCAAGGGAAACCTAAACCTACCTACTATACGCACCTGAGACAAAGTCCCTGGGTTCCCACTCCTCCCACCGGCGTCGCAGTAGCCAGTGGAGGCGAGGGAACCCCAGAATCACTAGCGGCTGATAACCCACAAGTATAGGGGATCGCAGCAGTTTTCGAGGGTAGAGTATTCAACCCAAATTTATTGATTCGACACAAGGGGAGCCAAAGAATATTCTCAAGTATTAGCAGCTGAGTTGTCAATTCAACCACACCTGGAAACTTAATATCTGCAGCAAAGTATTTAGTAGCAAAGTAATATGATAGTAGTGGTAACGGTAGCAAAAGGTAATGATAGCAAAAGTAATGTTTTTGGTATTTTGTAGTGATGATAGCAATAGCAACGGAAAAGTAAATAAGCGAAGAACAATATATGGAAAGCTCGTAGGCAATGGATCAGTGATGGAGAATTATGTCGGATGCGATTCATCATGTAACAGTCATAACCTAGGGTGACACAGAACTAGCTCCAATTCATCGATGTAATGTAGGCATGTATTCCGAATATAGTCATACGTGCTTATGGAAAAGAACTTGCATGGCATCTTTTGTCCTACCCTCCCATGGCAGCGGGGTCCTAGCGGAAACTAAGGGATATTAAGGCCTCCTTTTAATAGAGTACCGGAACAAAGCATTAACACATAGTGAATACATGAACTCCACAAACTATGGTCATCACCGGTAAGTATCCCGATTATTGTCACTTCGGGGTTAACGGATCATAACACATAATAGGTGACTATAGACTTGAAAGATAGGATCAAGAACTCTCATATATTGATGAAAACATAATAGGTTCAGATCTGGAATCATGGCACTCGGGCCCTAGTGACATGCATTAAGCATAGCAAAGTCATAGCAACATCAATATCAGAACATAGTGGATACTAGGGATCAAACCCTAACAAAACTAACTCGATTACATGATAAATCTCATCCAACCCATCACCGTTCAGCAAGCCTACGATGGAATTACTCACGCACGGCGGTGAGCATCATGAAATTGGTGATGGAGGATGGTTGATGATGACGATGGCGACGGATTCCCCTCTCCGGAGCCCCGAACAGACTCCAGATCAGCCCTCCCGAGAGGTTTTAGGGCTTGGCGGCGGCTCCGTATCGTAAAACGCGATGAATCTTTCTTCCTGATTTTTTTCTCCCCGAAAGCAAATATATAGAGTTGGAGTTGAGGTCGGAGGAGCTCTAGGGGGCCCACGAGGTAGGGGGCGCGCCCTAGGGGGGCAGGCGCGCCCCCCACCCTCGTGGACAGGTGGTGGGTGCTACCTCTTGAGCACTGCGTTGGTTTTCCCTGAAGAGGAAGGGATGATGCAGCAAAGTAGCATAAGTATTTCCCTCAGTTTTTGAGAACCAAGGTATCAATCCAGTAGGAGGCTACGCGCGAGTCCCTCGCACCTGCACAAAACAAATAAATCCTCGCAACCAACGCAATAAGGGGTTGTCAATCCCTACACGGCCACTTACGATAGTGATATCTAATAGATATGATAGGATAATATTTTTGGTATTTTTGTGATAAAGATGCAAAGTAAAATAAAAGCAAAGTAAAAAAGCAAAGGAAATAACTAAGTAGTAGGAGATTAATATGATGAAGATAGACCCGGGGGCCATAGGTTTCACTAGTGGCTTCTCTCGAGAGCATAAGTATTCTATGGTGGGTGAACAAATTACTGTTGAGCAATTGACAGAATTGAGCATAGTTATGAGAATATCTAGGTATGATCATGTATATAGGCATCACGTCCAAGACAAGTAGACCGACTCCTGCCTGCATCTACTACTATTACTCCACTCATCGACCGCTATCCAGCATGCATCTAGAGTATTAAGTTAATGAAAACAGAGTAATGCCTTATGCAAGATGACATGATGTAGATGGATAAACTCATGCAATATGATGAAAACCCCATCTTGTTATCCTCGATGGCAACAATACAATGCGTGCCTTGCTGCCCCTACTGTCACTGGGAAAGGACACCGCAAGATTGAACCCAAAGCTAAGCACTTCTCCCATTGCAAGAAAGATCAATCTAGTAGGCCAAATCAAACTGATAATTCGAAGAGACTTGCAAAGATAGCCAATCATACATAAAAGAATTCAGAGCAGATTCAAATATTGTTCATAGATAGACTTGATCATAAACCCACAATTCATCGGTCTTAACAAACACACCGCAAAAATAAGATTACATCGAATAGATCTCCACAAGAGAGGGGGAGAACATTGTATTGAGATCCAAAAAGAGAGAAGAAGCCATCTAGCTACTAACTATGGACCCGTAGGTCTGAGGTGAACTACTCACACTTCATCGGAGGGGCTATGGCGATGATGTAGAAGCCCTCCGTGATCGATGCCCCCTCCGGCGGAGCTCCGGAACAGGCCCAAGATGAGATCTCATTGATACAGAAAGTTGCGGCGGTGGAATTAGGATTTTGGCTCTGTATCTGATCATTTGGGGGTACGTAGGTATATATAGGAGGATGGAGTACGCCGGTGGAGCAACAGGGGCCCCACGAGGGTGGAGGGCGCGCCTGGGGTGGTAGGCGCGCCCCCTACCTCGTGGCCTCCTCTTTTGTGTCTTGACGTACGGTCCAAGTCTCCTGGGTCTTGTTCGTTGAGAAAATCACGTTCCCGAAGGTTTCATTCCTTTGGACTCCGTTTGATATTCCTTTTCTTCACAACCCTAAAACAGGCAAAAAACAGCAATTCTGGGTTGGGCCTACGGTTAATAGGTTAGTCCCAAAATAATATAAAAGTGGATAATAAAGCCCAATGATGTCCAAAACAATAGGTAATATAGCATGGAGCAATCAAAAATTATAGATACGTTGGAAACGTATCAAGCATCCCCAAGCTTAATTCCTGCTCGTCCTTGAGTAGGTAAATGATAAAAACAGAATTTTTGATGCGGAGTGCTACTTGGCATAATTTTAATGTAATTCTTCTTAATTGTGGTATGAATATTCAGATCTGAAAGATTCAAGACTAAAGTTCATATTGACCTAAAAATAATAATACTTCAAGCATACTAACAAAGCAATTATGTCTTCTCAAAATAACATGGCCAAAGAAAGTTCATCCCTACAAAATCATATAGTTTAGTCATGCTCCATTTTTTTCACACAAGAATGCTCTCATCATGCACAACCCCGATGACAAGCCAAGCAATTGTTTCATACTTTAGTAATCTCAAACCTATAAAATTTCACACAATATATGAGCGCGAGCCATGGACATAGCACTATGGGTGGAATAGAATATAATGAGGGGGTTATGTGGAGAAGACAAAAAAGGAGAAAGTCTCACATCAACGAGGCTAATCAATGGGCTATGGAGATGCCCACCAATTGATGTCAATGTGAGTGAGTAGGGATTGCCATGCAACGGATGCACTAGAGCTATAAATGTATGAAATCTCAACAAAAGAAACTAAGTGGGTGTGCATCCAACTTGCTTGCTCACGAAGACCTAGGGCACTTGAGGAGGCCCATTGTTGGAATATACAATCCAAGTTCTATAATGAAAATTCCCACTAGTATATGAAAGTGACAAAACAAGAGACTCTCTATCATGAAGATTATGGTGCTACTTTGAAGCACAAGTGTGGCAAAGGATAGTAACATTGTCCCTTCTCTCTTTTTCTCTCATTTGTTTTGGCCTTTCTCTTTTTTTATTTGGCCTTCCTCTCCCTTTTTTATATTTCCTCACTTGGGACAATGCTCTAGAAAATGATGATCATCACACTTCTATTTATTTACAACTCAATGATTACAACTCGATACTAGAACAAAGTATGACTCTATATGAATGCCTCCGGCGGTGTACCGGGATATGCAGTGAACCAAGACTGACATGTATGAAAGAATTATGAACGGTGGCTTTGCCACAAATACTATGTCAACTACATGATCATGCTAAGCAATATGACAATAATGAATATGTCATGATAAACAGAATGGTGGAAAGTTGTATGGCAATATATCTCGGAATGGCTATGGAAATGCCATAATAGGTAGGTATGGTGGCTGTTTTGAGGAAGATATAAGGAGGTTTATGTGTGAAGAGCGTATCATATCATGGGGTTTGGATGCACCGGCGAAGTTTGCGCCAACTCTCAATGTGAGAAAGGGCAATGCACGGTACCGAAGAGGTTAGCAAGGATGGAAGGGTGAGAGTGCGTATAATCCATGGACTCAACATTAGTCATAAAGAACTCACATACTTATTGCAAAAATCTACAAGTCATCAAAAAACTCGGCACTACGCGCATGCTCCTAGGGGGATAGATTGGTAGGAAAAGACCATCGCTCGTCCCCGACCGCCACTCATAAGGAGGACAATCAAATAACACCTCATGTTTCAAATTTGTTACATAAAATTTACCATACGTGCATGCTATGGGACTTGCAAACTTCAACACAAGCATTTCTCAATTTCACAACTACTCAACTAGCACGACTTTGATATTATTACCTCCATATCTCAAAACAATCATCAAGCATCAAACTTCTCTTAGTATTCAAAACACTCATAAGAAAATTTTACTAATCTTGAATACCTAGCATATTATGATTTTAAGCAAATTACCATGCTATTTAAGACTCTCAAAATAATCTAAGTGAAGCATGAGAGATCAACAGTTTCTATAAAACAAATCCACCACCGTGCTCTAAAAGATATAAGTGAAGTACTAGAGCAAAACTATATAACTCAAAAGATATAAGCAAAGCACATAGAGTATTCTAACAAATTCCAAATCATGTATGGCTCTCTCAAAAGGTTTGTACAGAAAGTATGATTGTGGTAAACTAAAAAGTAAAGACTCAAATCATACAAGACGCTCCAAGCAAAACACATATCATGTGGCGAATAAAAATATAGCTCCAAGTAAAGTTACCGATAGAAGTAGAAGAAAGAGGGGATGCCTTCCGGGGCATCCCCAAGCTTTGGCTTTTAGGTGTCCTTAGATTATCTTGGTGTGACATGGGCATCCCCAATCTTAGGCTCTTGCCACTCCTTGTTCCATAATCCATCAAATCTTTACCCAAAACTTGAAAACTTCACAACACAAAACTCAAAGCAGAAAATCCCGTGAGCTCCGTTAGCGAAAGAAAACAAAATACCACTTCAAGGTACTGTAATGAACTCATTATTTATTTATATTGGTGTTAAAACTACTGTATTCCAACTTATCTATGGTTTATAAACTATTTTACTAGCCATAGATTCATCAAAATAAGCAAACAACACACGAAAAACAGAATCTGTCAAAAACAGAACAGTCTGTAGTAATCTGTAGCTAGCGCAAGATCTGGAACCCCAAAAATTATAAAATAAATTTCTGTACGTGAGGAATTTATCTATTAATCATCTTAAAAAAGAATTAACTAAATATCACTTTCCAAATAAAAATGGCAGCAGTTCTCGTGAGCGCTAAAGTTTCTGTTTTTTACAGCAAGTGTAACAAGACTTTCCCCAAGTCTTCCCAACGGTTCTACTTGGCGCAAACACTAATTAAACACAAAAAACACAACCAAAAAATAAGCTAGATAAATTATTTATTACTAAACAGCATCAAAAAGCAAGGAATAAAAATAAAATTGGGTTGCCTCCCAACAAGCGCTATTGTTTAACGCCCCTAGCTAGGCATAACAAGCAAGGATAGATCTAGGTATTGCCATAATAATAAGATAGATCATTAAAACTCATTTCATATTCTCTACATTCAGCGACAAGTTTTCTTTGAGGCAAGCAAAAGTAATCAAGAGGGCTAAATTTAATGGGGCAAAAGTCCCCAAGATCAACCTTAGGAGGTATAGGTTCCTCCTTTGGTCCTTCGTATTGCACAACCAATTCATCATTGTAAGCATTCTTTTCACATAACTTCATGAGCCTATATTCAAGAGAATATCCTAGTTCATTATTTCGAATAGCCAAATCATCATTAAGTTCAGAAATTCTATCAACTAAAACATTGGTAGGAACCCTTTTTCTAAGATTTTCATTGAAAGCAACATAATCTAGAGATTGAAAACGCATTATTTCTTCTTGATCAAAGAGGATGGCCTCTATGGGAGGACGACAAGCGTCCACCCTATAATGCGCAAAGATTTATTTGGCCTCTTTTATTATGAATCTAAACTCATGAGCCAAAAAGATAGTAGCGGCACGCTTAACAGAAGAATGTTCAATATTAGAAAATTCTAGGAAAATCCTTTGTATGCAAGGGTGCATGTGCATGAATTTTCTTTCAAGTGGAACTACAAGCATCGCAATAGCGTCCGCAAGACTACTAGTTCTATGAAGGATGGAACTACCCATAGAAGGTAAAGCACCGGCACAAGTAAAGAAATCTTGAATAAATCCTTTTCCAATAATATTACCACTACCAACACGGAATTTTTTTTGTATGTAAGAAGGGTGGTTCTTTAGCATGAGTATCAGAATTTTTCATGATATTATTATTGTCCATATGGAAAATAATTTCCCCAATTTCAGTCATAGAGGCAGAAGGTAAGGGACTAGCCATAACGACAAGCAAACGAAAAGCAAGCGGGAAAAAAGAGGCAAATAGAGAGATGGAGGATAGAGAGAGAGGGCGAATAAAACGGCAAGGGTGAAGTGGGGGAGAGGAAAACGAGAGGCAAATGGCAAATAATGTAATGCGGGAGATAAGGGTATGTGATGGGTACTTGGTATATTGACTTTTGCGTAGACCTCCTTGGCAACGGCGCCAGAAATCCTTCTTGCTATCTCTTGAGCACTACGTTGGTTTTCCCCGAAGAGGAAGGGATGATGCAGCAAAGTAGCATAAGTATTTCCCTCAGTTTTTGAGAACCAAGGTATCAATCCAGTAGGAGGCTACGCGCGAGTCCCTCGCACCTGCACAAAACAAATAAATCCTCGCAACCAACGCGATAAGGGGTTGTTAATCCCTACACGGCCACTTACGAGAGTGAGATCTGATAGATATGATAAGATAATATTTTTGGTATTTTTGTGATAAAGATGCAAAGTAAAATAAAAGCAAAGTAAAAAGCAAAGGAAATAACTAAGTAGTAGGAGATTAATATGATGAAGATAGACCTGGGGGCCATAGGTTTCACTAGTGGCTTCTCTCGAGAGCATAAGTATTCTACGATGGGTGAACAAATTACTGTTGAGCAATTGACAGAATTGAGCATAGTTATGAGAATATCTAGGTATGATCATGTACATAGGCATCATGTCCGAGACAAGTAGACCAACTCCTGCCTGCATCTACTACTATTACTCCACTCATCGACCGCTATCCAGCATGCATCTAGAGTATTAAGTTAATGAAAACAGAGTAACGCCTTAAGCAAGATGACATGATGTAGAGGGATAAACTCATGCAATATGATGAAAACCCCATCTTGTTATCCTCGATGGCAACAATACAATACATGCCTTGCTGCCCCTACTGTCACTGGGAAAGGACACCGCAAGATTGAACCCAAAGCTAAGCACTTCTCCCATTGCAAGAAAGATCAATCTAGTAGGCCAAACCAAACTGATAATTTGAAGAGACTTGCAAAGATAACCAATCATACATAAAAGAATTCAAAGAAGATTCAAATATTGTTCATAGATAGACTTGATCATAAACCCACAATTCATCGATCTCAACAAACACACCGCAAAAATAAGATTACATCGAATAGATCTCCACAAGAGAGGGGGGGAACATTGTATTGAGATCCAAAAAGAGAGAAGAAGCTATCTAGCTACTAACTATGGACCCGTAGGTCTGAGGTGAACTACTCACACTTCATCGGAGGGGCTATGGTGATGATGTAGAAGCCCTCCGTGATCGATGCCCCCTCCGGCGGAGCTCCGGAACAGGCCCCAAGATGGGATCTCGTGGATACAGAAAGTTGCGGTGGTGGAATTAGGATTTTGGCTCCGTATCTGATCATTTGGGGGTACGTAGGTATATATAGGAGGAAGGAGTACGTCGGTGGAGCAACAGGGGGACACAAGGGTGGAGGGCGTGCCTGGGGGGGGTAGGCGCGCCCCTACCTCGTGGCCTCCTCTTTTCTGTCTTGACGTAGGGTCCAAGTCTCCTGGGTCTTGTTCGTTGAGAAAATCACGTTCCCGAAGGTTTCATTTCATTTGGACTCCATTTGATATTCCTTTTCTTCGATACCATAAAACAGGCAAAAAACAGCAATTCTGGGCTGGGCCTCTGGTTAATAGGTTAGTCCCAAAAATAATATAAAAGTGGATAATAAAGCCCAATAATGTCCAAAATAGTAGGTAATATAGCATGGAGCAATCAAAAATTATAGATACGTTGGAAACGTATCAGTGGCCCCCCTAGTCTTCATCTTTTGCAGGGATTTTTTTATTATTTCCGAAAAGATTTTCCGTGAAGTTTCAGGTCATTCCGTGAACTTTTGTTTCTGCACATAAATAACACCATGGCAATTCTGCTGAAAACAGCGTTAGACCGGGTTAGTTCCGTTCAAATCATGCAAGTTAGAGTCCAAAACAAGGGCAAAAGTGTTTGGAAAAGTAGATACGACAGAGACGTATCAACTCCCCCAAGCTTAAACCTTTACTTGTCCTCAAGCAATTCAGTTGACAAACTGAAAGTGATGAAGAAAAACTTTTACAAACTCTATTTGCTCTTGTTGTTGTAAATATGTAAAGCCAGCATTCAAGTTTTCAGTGAAGATTATGACTAACTACATTCACAATAACGCTTAGGTCTCAAGCTTACTCATATCAATGGCATAATCAACTAGCGAGCAATAATAATAAATCTCGGATGACAACACTTTCTCAAAACAATCATAATATGATATAACAATATGGTATCTCGCTAGCCCTTTCTAAGACCGGAAAACATAAATGCAGAGCACCTTTAAAGATCAAGGACTAACTAGACATT
This sequence comes from Triticum urartu, assembly GCF_003073215.2. Classification (NCBI taxonomy): domain Eukaryota; kingdom Viridiplantae; phylum Streptophyta; class Magnoliopsida; order Poales; family Poaceae; genus Triticum; species Triticum urartu. Next base: position 631,735,090 of record NC_053024.1, on the reverse strand, counting down.
GTAATTCATGGTAAAAGAGATCCAGTCAAGTCATACTCAATGTAAACTAACAGTAATGGATGCAAATGACAGCGGTGCTCTCCAACTGGTGCTTTTTAATAAGAAGATGGTGACTCAACATGAAAGTAAATATATAGGCCCTTCGCAGAGGGAAGCAGGGATTTGTAGATGTGCCAGAGCTCGATTTTGGAATAGAGATGAATAATATTTTGAGCGGTATACTTTCATTGTCAACATAACAATCGAGAGGTGGTGATATCTTCCATGCTACACACATTATAGGCGGTTCCCAAATAGAATGGTAAAGTTTATACTCCCCCTCCACCAACAAGCATCAATCCATGGCTTGCTCGAAACAACGAGTGCCTCCAACTAACAAGAGTCCCAGGAGGAGTTCTATTTGCAATTATTTTGATTTAGTTTGCATAAAGCATGGGACTGGGCATCCCGGTGACCAGCCATTTTTCTCATGAGTGAGGAGCGGAGTCCACTCCTCTTGAGAATAACCCGCCTAACATGGAAGATACAGACAGCCCTAGTTGATACATGAGCTATTCGAGCATACAAAACAGGATATTTATTTGAAGGTTTAGAGTTTGGCACATACAAATTTACTTGGAACGGCAGGTAGATACCGTATATAGGTAGGTGTGGTGGGCTCATATGGAATAACTTTGGGGTTTATGGAGTTGGATGCACAAGCAGTATTTCCGCTTAGTACAGGTGAAGGCTAGCAAAAGACTGGGAAGCGACCAGCTAGAGAGCGACAACAGTCATGAACATGCATTAAAATTAATCAACATCGAATGCAAGCATGAGTAGGATATAATCCACCATGAACATAAATATCGTGAAGGCTATGTTGATTTTGTTTCAACTACATGCGTGAACATGCGCCAAGTCAAGTCACTTAAATCATTCCGAGGAGGATACCACCCTATCATACCACATCACAACCATTTTAATAGCATGTTGGCACGCAAGGTAAACCATTATAAACTCCTAGCTAATCAAGCATGGCACAAGAAACTATGATCTCTAGTTGTCATTGCAAACATGTTTATTCATAATAGGCTGAATCAGGAATGATGAACTAATCATATTTACAAGAACAAAAGAGGTCGAGTTCATACCAGCTTTTCTCATCTCAGTCAGTCCATCATATATCATCATAATTGCCTTTCACTTGCACGACCGAATAGTGTGAATAATAATAATAGTGCACGTGCATTGGACTAAGCTGGAATCTGCAAGCATTCAATAAACAGGAGAAGACAAGGCAAAATGGGCTCTTTTGTCAGGTCAACAATAATGCATATAAGAGCCTCTTCAACAATTTAATCATGGTCTTCCCCTATCGACCCCCAAAGAAAAGAAAAGAAATAAAACTATTTACACGGGAAAGCTCCCAACAAGAAAAAGAAGACAGGAAATATTTTTGGGTTTTCTTTTTAATTACTACTACAAGCATGGAAAGTAAACTAATTAAAATCTGCAAGTAATTTTTTTGGTTTTTCTTAAGGTTTATTAAACACACAAGAAGAAAGCATAAAAAGGAAATAAACTAGCATGGATGATACAATGAAAAAGTATGAGCACCGACATATGGCAATGAGTGTGTGAACATAAATGTAATGTCTGTGAGAAATACGTACTCCCCCAAGCTTAGGCTTTTGGCCTAAGTTGGTCTATGGCCACGGTTGGCCTGGCAGATATCCATAATAATAGTTGGGGTCGTACTGAGATGCAGCGGCTATCGCCTCCTGAGCTGCAGTGTGGTGACGAGTGGCCTCAGCCCTCCTCTCGTACTCATCTGCCTCCTCTCTGGTAATAACATATCTTCCTTTTGCCTGATAATCAAAGAAGGCAGGAGCAGGGAGAGTAATACGGACAACACGCCGTCTGTCAAAGATTAATCGATACTGGAGAGGTGATTCACTCCTCTCAACAAACTGGTGGTGAACCATAGCATTAAAGTCTAGGTAAGCAGGAGGTAATTCAATATCATCATTATGTATAGTTACACCAAGAAAATCAGCTAAGCGGGTTGCATAAATTCCACCAAAGAAATCTCCATTAAATCTATTCAGATGCAACCTACGTGCAACAATGGCTCCCAAATTATAAAATTTATCTCCTAACACAGCACTCCTAAGAATACTGAGGTCAGGGACACACATGTGGCATGCTTTATCTTTACCGTTAATGCATCTACCTATGAAGAGAGCAAAATAATGTATAGCAGGAAAATGAATGCTCCCTATGGTAGCTTGTGTTATATCTCTAGATTCCCCCACAGTTATACTAGCAAGAAAATCTCTAAATTCAGATTTGCGAGGTTCCCTGATACTACCCCATTGTGGAAGTTTGCAAGCAGTGGTAAAATCCTCTAAGTCCATAGTATAAGAATTTTCATAAAGATCAAACAGGACAGTTGGAGAATTACGTGAAGATGAAAATTCAAACCTCCTCACAAAGGAACTAGTGAGATAGTGATACTGACTGCACTTCTCTTCCTCGAAGCTCACAAGATTCGCGTTACGCAAATATGCGTTAAATTCTTCCTTAATTCCCGCTCGATCCATAAAGTTCTCAGAAGGCCATTCACAAGGATGCACTGGAGCGTCTCTTGGTGATTCTTCATCAGCATCACGCATTGCAAGCCTGGGTCCTTGCTTCCTTGAAGAACCACCTTGGAACATTTTCCTAAGCATATTTCCTCGACTAAAAAATTTCTGAAATTTTTAGTAACTTCAAAATAAAAGTAAGCCAAACTTAATAATATTGGTAGCAACTACTCATACAAGTGCCTAGAGCCTATATCATGCATCAAAACTACTTGGAACCATATAAATTTGACATGCAAGCTCAAGAACATGGTCACCTATGCAGCACAAATTTGCAATGAATAAAGCACTAGAACAAAAACTAATTGGACCAATGGAGGAGTCACATACCAAGGAACAATCTCCCCAAGCAGTTTTGTGAGAGGTGCTTTGAGCAAGGAGATCGAAAATGGCAGCAAAATGAGCTTGGACTCGGGTTTGAGCTGGATATTCGTGTTTGTGGGAGGAAGAAGAAGTATGTGGGTGAAAGGATAAGTGGAGGAGGGCCACCATGGGCCCACGAGGCAGGGGGGTGCGCCCAGGGGGTAGGGCGCGCCCCTGACCCTCGTGGCCAGGTGCCAGCTCCTCCTGCTATGTTCTCAGTGCCAAATATTCTCAAATATTCTAGAAAAAATCATATTTAAATTTCAGGGCATTTGGAGAACTTTTATTTTCGGGGTATTTTTATATTGCACGGATAATTCAGATAACAGACAGAAAATAATATTTTTATTTTATTTTATTTAATATAAATAACAGAAAGTAAGAGTAGGGTAAAGAAGGTTGTGCCTTCTAGTTTCATCCATCTTATGCTCATCAAAAGGAATCCACTAACAAGGTTGATCAAGTCTTGTTAACGAACTCATTCCGAATAACATGGACGGAGAAATTTTGAATAACACTATGTTACCTCAACGGGGATATGCACATCCCCAATAATAAGAATATCATATTTCTTCTTGACAGTAGGAAGAGGAAATTCAAAACCTCCAAATATAATCGATGGAATTTTTCCAATAGAGTTGATACTATGAACTTGAGGTTGTTTCCTCGGAAAGTGTACTGTATGCTCATTACCATTAACATGAAAAATGACATTGCCTTTAGTGCAATCAATAACAGCCCCTGCAGTATTCAAAAAGGGTCTTCTAAGAATAATAGACATACTATCGTCCTCGGGAATATCAAGAATAACAAAGTCTGTTAAAATAGTAATGTTTGCAACTACAACAAGCACATCCTCACAAATACCGACAGGTATAGCAGTTGATTTATCAACCATTTGCAAAGATATTTCAGTAGGTGTCAACTTATTCAAATCAAGTCTACGATATAAAGAGAGAGGCATAACACTAACACCGGCTCCAAGATCACATAAAGCAGTTTTAACATAGTTTCTTTTAATGGAGCATGGTATAGTGGGTACTCCTGGATCTCCAAGTTTCTTTGGTATTCCACCCTCAAAAGTATAATTAGCAAGCATGGTGGAAATTTTAGCTTCCGGTATCTTTCGTTTATTTGTAACAATATCTTTCATATACTTAGCATAAGGATTCATTTTGAGCATATCAGTTAATCGCATACGCAAAAAGATAGGTCTAATCATTTCAGCAAAGCGCTCAAAATCCTCATCATCCTTTTCTTGGATGGTTTGGGAGGAAAAGGCATGGGTTTCTGAACCCAAGGCTCTCTTTCCTTACCGTGTTTCCTAGCAACAAAGTCTTTCTTATCATAACGTTGATTCTTTGATTGTGGGTTATCAAGATCAACAACAGGTTCAATTTCTACATCATTATCATTACTAGGTTGAGCATCATCATGAACATTTTTATTAACATTATCACTAGTTTCAGGTTCATTGCCAGATTGTGTTTCAGCATCAGAAATAGAAATATCATTTGGATTTTTAGGTGTTTCAGTAATAGGTTTACTAGAAGCATGCAAAGTCCTATCGTTTTTCTTTTTCTTCCTATTAGAAGGACTAGGTGCATCCATGTTATTTCTCTGAAAATCTTGCTCAATTCTCTTAGGGTGGCCTTCAGGATACAAAGGTTCCTGAGTCATTTTACCAGTTCTAGTAGCCCCTCTAACAGCATTATCATTATTCTTACTATTCAATTCATTGAGAAAATCATTTTGAGCTTTAAGTACTTGTTCTACTTGAGTGCTAACCATAGAAGTATGTTAGTAATAAGTTTAAGTTCACCTTTAACATTAGCCATATAATCACCAAAGTGTTCAAGCATATTTGAATTGTATTTCAATTGTCTACCAAAATAAGCATTAAAATCTTCTTGCTTAGCCATAAATTTATCAAACTCATCTAAGCATGGGCTAGCAAATTTAGTAAATGGGATTTCAGCTTTATCATATCTATAGAGAGAATTTACCTTTACTACTTGTGTCGGGTTATCAAGACCATGAGTTTCTTCAATAGGTAATGGATTAAGATCATATGTTTCTTCAACAGGCGGTAAATTAAGACCATGTATTTCTTCAATAGGAGGTAAATTCTTAACATCTTCAGCTTTAATACCCTTTTCTTTCATAGATTTCTTTGCCTCTTGCATATCTTCAGGACTGAGAAATAGAACACCTCTCTTCTTCGGAGTTGGTTTAGGAATAGGCTCAGGAGTTGGTTCAGGAAGTGTCCAATTATTTTCATTTGCCAACATATTATTCAATAGAATTTCAGCTTCATCCAGTGTTTTTCCCTGAAAACAGAACCAGCACAACTATCCAGGTAATCTCTGTAAGCATCGTTTAGTCCATTATAAAAGATATCAAGTATTTCATTTTTCTTAAGAGGATGATCAGGCAAAGCATTAAGTAACTTGAGAAGCCTCCCCCAAGCTTGTGGGAGACTCTCTTCTTCAATTTGCACAAAATTATATATATATATATATATATATATATCCCTTAAAGCAGCTTGTTTCTTATGAGCAGGGAAATATTTAGCAGAGAAGTAATAAATCATATCCTGGGGACTACGCACACAACCAGGATCAAGAGAATTAAACCATATCTTAGCATCACCCTTTAATGAGAACGGAAATATTTTAAGGATATAAAAGTAGCGAGTTCTCTCATCATTAGTGAACAGGGTGGCTATATCATTTAATTTAGTAAGATGTGCCACAACAGTTTCAGATTCATAGCCATGAAAAGGATCAGATTCAACCAAAGTAATTATATCAGGATCAACCGAGAATTCATAATCCTTATCGGTAACACAGATAGGTGAAGTAGCAAAAGCAGGGTCAGGTTTCATTCTAGCATTAAGAGATTGCTTATTCCATTTAGCTAATAACCTCTTAAGTTCGTATCTATCTTTGCAATCTAAAATAGTTAGAGCAGCTTCTTTTTCAAAAACATAACCCTCAGTAATAACAGGTGAGTCTTCATCATCACTTTCATCAGTATTATCAGATTCAATATTTTCACTCTCTCTAACCCTAGCAAGTTGTTCATCAAGAAATTCACTAAGTAGCACAGTAGTATCAAGCATAGAAGTAGTTTCATTATAAGTATCATGCATAGCAGAAGTGGCATCATCAATAACATGCGACATATCAGAACGAATAGCAGAAGCAGGTTTAGGTGTCGCAAGCTTACTCAAAATAGAAAGTGAATCAAGTGCAGAGCTAGATGGCAGCTCCTTACCCCCCCCCCCCCTCGTAGTTGAGGGATAAATCTTGGTTTTTGGATCTCTCAAGTTCTTCATAATGATAAGAAGATATAAATCCCAAGTGACTCAAAGAATAGAGCTATGCTCCGCGGCAACGGCGCCAGAAAATAGTCTTGATAACCCACAAGTATAGGGGATCGCAACAGTTTTCGAGGGTAGAGTATTCAACCCAAATTTATTGATTCGACACAAGGGGAGCCAAAGAATATTCTCAAGTATTAGCAGCTGAGTTGTCAATTCAACCACACCTGGAAACTTAATATCTGCAGCAAAGTATTTAGTAGCAAAGTAATATGATAGTAGTGGTAACGGTAGCAAAAGGTAATGATAGCAAAAGTAATGTTTTTGGTATTTTGTAGTGATGATAGCAATAGCAACTGAAAAGTAAATAAGCGAAGAACAATATATGGAAAGCTCGTAGGCAATGGATCAGTGATGGAGAATTATGCCGGATGCGGTTCATCATGTAACAGTCATAACCTAGGGTGACACAGAATTAGCTCCAATTCATCAATGTAATGTAGGCATGTATTCCGAATATAGTCATACGTGCTTATGGAAAAGAACTTGCATGCCATCTTTTGTCCTACCCTCCCGTGGCAGCGGGGTCCTAGCGGAAACTAAGGGATATTAAGGCCTCCTTTTAATAGAGTACCGGAACAAAGCATTAACACATAGTGAATACATGAAATCCTCAAACTACGGTCATCACCGGTAAGTATCCCGATTATTGTCACTTCGGGGTTAACGGATCATAACACATAATAGTTGACTATAGACTTGCAAGATAGGATCAAGAACTCTCATATATTGATGAAAACATAATAGGTTCAGATCTGGAATCATGGCACTCGGGCCCGGGTGACAAGCATTAAGCATAGCAAAGTTATAGCAACATCAATCTCAGAACATAGTGTATACTAGGGATCAAACCCTAACAAAACTAACTCGATTACATGATAAATCTCATCCAACCCATCACCGTCCAGCAAGTATACGATGGAATTACTCACGCACGGCGGTGAGCATCATGAAATTGGTGATGGAGGATGGTTGATGATGACGATGGCGACAGATTCCCCTCCCCGGAGCCCCGAACGGACTCCAGATCAGCCCTCTCGAGAGGTTTTAGGGCTTGGCGGCGGCTCCGTATCGTAAAACGCGATGAATCTTTTTCCCTGGTTTTTTCTCCCCGAAAGCAAATATATAGAGTTGGAGTTGAGGTCGGACGAGCTCCAGGGGGCCCACGAGGTAGGGGGGCGCGCCCCCACCCTCGTGGACAGGTGGTGGGCCCCTGGTCTTCATCTTTTGTAGGGATTTTTTTATTATTTCCGAAAAGATGTTCCTTGAAGTTTCAGGTCATTCCGAAAACTTTTGTTTCTACACATAAATAACACCATGACAATTCTGTTGAAAACAGCGTCAGTTCGGATTAGTTCCATTCAAATCATGCAAGTTAGAGTTCAAAATAAGGGCAAAAGTGTTTGGAAAAGTAGATATGACGAAGACGTATCAGCGGCTGATGAAGGAACATGGATCGCCAAACTGCAAAAGAAGGCTTTGTTATTATTTTTGCTATCATTCAACACTGTTCATCATGTTTGGTTTGGCCTTGGCCGCGGACAAGAAGAAATGCACACGTGACTTCATGCATGAGTACCTCTTTTTACACCAACTATTTACATGAATCCAAGATACCCCTTGCTTGTTTTTCATCTGCATATAAAATTCACTTAAATTCATACTTCCTTCATCCGAAAATACTTGTCTTTAAAATGGATAAAATGGATGTATCTATAACTAAAATATGTCTAGATACAACCATTTCTAGGACAAATATTTCTGGATGGATGGAGTACTTTGTAAAGTTTAACAAATTTTATTGAAAAAATATCAACATTCATGATATATGAAAGTCGGCGGGCTTGTCGTAGCGCCAAGCTGATCCTTTGAGTCTCCGCCTCCTATGGATCCTCCACCTCCGCCGGCTCCGGCAGCTCGTTGAGTGGGTCCATGAGACAGTGGGTAGCAATTGGATGGAGAGCATCGACGATCAAAGCATGGAGGGTGGAGAAAGTGGGGGATTTTAGTGTGAAAACAGTCCCGATGTGGCCAAATGCGCGGGCTCCGCCTTAGTTTTGAGTGTGTCGAGGGTGTTAGAGTCCTACGTGGCGGATGTGCCGACTCCCGCAAAACCCATCTGATTATGTCCGGTTTGCGAGAAAATGGACAACCAGATCGGTCCACGGACCGATGGGTATCACGTTGGATGACATAGTGTGTCTGAATCGTTCGGTCCGGTTGCGGGTGGTTTGAAGGTCCATGTTGGAGATGTCCTAACTGTGCATTTTACTTGCGAACCAACCCGTGGTTGGATGGTCAGAGAGACAGTGATATCCTTAGCCCATCAGGGTTCAAATCCTGGTGCTAGCATTATTCCTAAATTTTATTTCAGGACTTTCGGCTTGTCTGTGTTAAAAAGACTCTGCATTTTACTCTTTTGTTTACGGTTCTCTTCCTAAAATAGACTGTGCTCTGCGCAGTTTGCATCCCGTTTCACTTCGGAGAGAAAAACAAACAAAATGCGAATGCGACAGCACGCACCGTGGAACTCCCGGGCCGGAGCGCCGATGCTGCCGCGGGAAACAGCGCTTGTGCGCGAGTACGGCGACCGGCGGCGGAGCGGGAACCGCCTCTCGTGCTCGAAGCAGTCGGTCAAGTCGCCGTTTGCCGCACCGGGGATCACCAATGCCCGCCAGCTGTTCGCTCTTTTGCTCGAGACGGTAAGGACTCGCTACTGCCTCTCGGCAACCGCGGATTTACTCGTTGGTGTCTGCCGATTTGCCGTGCCGGCATGATTTTACTCTTTTTTAGCAAGTTAATTACATGTTCTGCAACTGCACGGGGCACAAGATGAACTCTGCCTGCTTCATCTTGAGTAGATTGGGGCAGGGCCAAGGGCATATGGGTCTCTGTTGGCCTGAAAATGCTAATCGTAGAATGTCTCGCTCCAAACGTACCATGATAAGAACGAATTACGGATGGCAATATTCTGTTTGAAAATAGCAGGGTGACTATTCATTCACTCTTCAATGGTTGTTAGAAAAGAAGTTGCATACATCTAACATCACTTAGATTGGCCATACAATATGAACAAACGCTAGGAGGAAAAGAAGGGGCTGGAGCAGGAAGATAAATAAGATTTCTACAGTAGTTCAAGTGTCCATATAAAGCTGGTCTAATCTTCACCAGTCACCACTAAACCAAATTTTCCTTGTTTCCCGTGCTGTATCTCCTTATACTCCGTCAGAGCTTATATGTACACAAGCCTAAGTGAGGTCAGGCAGGTTGGTAGTTGCTTGATGCCTCTACATTAGCTCTGGTTGATGTCGGCCCTCTGACCTTCCCACGAATTCCATCACCAGCTTTGAGAAAGCTGATGATTCATCCCTAAGTAGATTTTCCGGTGAGTCAAACTCTAGTATCCTACCTGCAGCAAAAATTGATGAGAAATAATAATCTTTGTCATAGAACACAATTTGTTGGAAGTGCCAACTTATAACACCCCAAAATATATGCAAAAAAAAAAATACTGCAAGTGCTTTAGTGTTCTTTACCTTCTCCGAGTACAAGAACAAGGTCGCTGTCAATCACGGTGGGGATCCTGTGTGCAATTGTAATAACTGTGCAATTGTCCGTTTCTTGCCTTATGGTCTTTTGGATGATATTATCCGTCGCAGTATCAACTGATGCTGTAGCTTCATCTAAAACAAGTATCTTCTTTTTCATCAGCAATACCCTGGCCAAGCACACAAGTTGCCTTTGCCCCACACTCCAGTTTCCGCCATCTTCAACTACTGTTAGATAAACTACAACCATGTAACAAGGGCCATCTTGAAAAATGAATTTGGATAGAATGTGAGAAACGTAACTAATTAATCTTACCTGGTGCATCTAACAACCTATTGTCTTCTCTGACAATCTCCTCAAGGCGGCACTTATGCAGAACCTGATAGATGAAAATTCTTAAAAGTTAGACTTGACAAAGTAGGAAACTACTAGTGAGCTGCTGATTCATGAACAGGTAAATTATTACTACTGTAATTTCTTTGCAAAGAATATTTGCATCATACAGACACTAAAGTGCCTTTTGCTGGCACTGTATATTGTTTACCTCCCATATTTCAGGGTCCAGATGTTGTTGTAGAGGATCCAGGTTTGTTCTGACAGTCCCTTGGAAGAGAGTTGGTTCTTGTGGTATAATACTCAATCTACACCGCAAATCATGCACCCCCAAAAGCGATATGTCAACTCCATCTATGAATATCCGTCCTGCAGATGGTTCAACGACCCGAAACAAAGCCTGGATGAGAGTAGACTTCCCACTCCCTGTCCGCCCTACCACCCCAATTTTCCTTTCTCCAGGAAATGTGCAGCTTATGCCCTTGAGAACCATGGGCATGTCAGGGCTGTACTGAATTTGGAGAGCCTCGATCTGAATGGTTCCGCACCATGGCCATGTCTCCCTTGGTCTAGAATTCTCAATCACTAAGGGAGATTCACTCGGTATGTTTGAGAACTGGAAAATCCTCTCTACAGAGATCATCTTATTTTCAACATTGCACAGATTCCATATAACCCATGCTTGTAACACGTTAAGGTTAAGGCCATAGGTAGCTGCAAGCCCTGCAAGACCTAAAGAAGGAGAAACAAAAATGATTTATTGTTTCTAGCAGTGTGATTTTTTTTTAATTAAAGCTGTATAGAATAATGCGTTTTGACTCTAAAACGCCCTAGAAAATGCAGTTCGTGTAATTGAATATCCTGTTTTACAAAAAACACTTACTTGGATCAATTGTGTCCCGTGGCAAGGAGACAAGTATGATTAGCATCACGAAAAACACAAGGTTGAAGAGGAAGTTGATACGGATGCACAGCCATTCAACTGTCGCTGAATTATGGAAAGTAATGCGGGTATAGTCATCAATTAGCGCAAGACTCTTTGTCAAGAACTCCTCTCCCTGATTAAAGCATCTAATAGTTGCAGCTCCTGATACAGTCTCTGAAAAATGGTGGAGGACTGGAGCTTTTCTGATGCCAACCATCCTTGCTAGCTCTCTAGCCGAACTGATGTAATAGTTCTGCATTAAGTACAAGCTACTACTTACTAGTGTGCATTTTGAGAACTTAGGGAAGTAGGTTACAATGATTGAAGCTGTACCTGATACCAAGTGGAGATTGCAATTATTATTATGAATAGCATGAATATAGGCCAAGCAATTTGGGACATGATGAAAATAATGCTGAGGAGCTGAATCATTGCGAATATCAGCCCTGCTAGCCTGTAGGGAATATCTGTGTCAACTGTGGCTTGATCTGTTGAAGCCTGCAAAATGGACAAGCTAAGCCACGAGAACTGAAAAAAACGGAGAGTATTCTGTACAATTTCCCTAATGGAGAAGTATAGTTGTTGGCTCACCCTATTGAGTATCCGACTTGATGGAGTGGAATCAAAGAAGCTCATTGGTGCTCGAAAAATATTTCTGGTCATGCCTAAGAAGAGCTGTTGGGCAGTTTCAATGGCAATTGTTGATAGGAAGATAGCTCTTCCCAATATAAATACCGAGCTTCCTGCAGACAAAAGCACAAATATACCAATCATCTTCTTCTTGCTTACTTGATCCTCTCTCTCTGCTGCCCATGCAATCCAGTAGTTGCTACATATCTGCAATCCCTGGAAAAAGACTTGGCATAGAAGAACCACAGGGATGAGACCTCCGCCGTATGCAGAGGTGACAAACTTGCGGTAAACATCCCATTTGACTCTTCCAGATTCACGCTCTTCTTCACATTCCCTCCCTATGACATGGCCATCCGATTCTATTTCTGTGGCCTCTATCTGCTTCTTCTGTTTTTTGCTTTTGGGCAAGCCATGTGCTTTTGCTGGGTTGACCTGACTAAGGGATTGATCATGTGCAGCCATTTGCTTCGAGAGCTCTCCATCTTTGTCAGCTATCAGATCATCATATTTCCCAGACTGAACAATCCTTCCATCTTTCATGACCTTCAAGTGACCATTCACGATCATCTGTTAGAATTGGATGTTGCCATGCGTGCATGACAGTATAACTCTACATTTCTACTCTATTTAAGATATCCACAATTTTTTTTAAATTCTGTTCAAACCTAGTCTAAACTGCACAAATTTTCTTTTACTCAGGGAAAAACTAGTTATGTGTGGAAATGGGGTTGACACCTTACCAGAACGAGATCCGAGTCTCGCAAGAACTCTAGCTGATGGGTAACATACATGACTGTCTTAGAGGACATTAGTCTCAGTAAGCATTCCTGCAAATATGAATTGATCAGTTGATTCATTTTCTCGAAGTTGATGCTGACCGTGTCAGAATACAAGTACTCGATGGAAATACTCTTGCTTATAGATTGCAGCAATAGCTATACAATTTAGTTCTGTAATTCGTGTGTTTACTTGTTTGGTTATGTTTCACGCCTTATGCTGTAGGCCTGTAAATTGCAGTAATTGCCCTTGAATCGGATGAGGCTAAGCTCATCTGTTGCTGTTCATGTATTGCAGATTGCTCATGGTTTACGTACCTTGAAGAGATGTGCGCTGGTGTGCGCATCCACAGCACTGAAGGGGTCATCCAAGAAGTAAACATCAGAATCGCTGTACAATGCCCTGGCAAGCTGGATCCTCTGCTTCTGGCCTCCACTTAGGTTCACACCCCTTTCCCCTACTACAGTCATATCTCCATTGGCCCATATCTCCAAATCTCTATCCAAAGCACACCCTTGTAGCACCTCTTCGTATAAGCTTCTGTCCATAGCCTTCCCAAAGAGCACATTGTCCTGAATTGTCCCAGTTTGAATCCACGCACTCTGAGGGACATATGCCCTTGATCCGACAACCATTGGTTCTGCACCGCTAACCCTTGGAATCTCTCCCATGATGCTGTAAAGGAGGCTTGATTTGCCTGAACCAACTGGCCCGCACACTGCAACCTTGAGACCCTTCCCGATGCTCACCTTGCTGTTGATCTTGAGTGTTACCTTTGTTTTCTTCGAGCTAGTATCAGCTTCCCAACTGTACTCTCCTGGTTCAATTACTATTTCACCAGCCATTGCCAAGTCCTTCGTTCCATTTACGTTGCCATGGCAACTTGGCTTACCCTGGTGGTCTTCTTTGATGAACTCTTCTATTCTATCCAAGGACACCTTGGTTTGTGTGACCATTGACACGAGTTCTGGGAGGTTATAGATCGGGTCTTGGAGGATTCTAAATGTGGCAAGGGCCGATAAGACTGTTCCAGCTGACAATGGTATCTCCACAAGAATGCAGACACCGAAGGTAACGACCGAAACCAACGTTGGTGAGGCCCAGAACAGGAAAGCTATCGCTGAGCACGTGTAGAGATACTTCCTGAGCCACCCCTTTTCCACATCCCTGAGCTTCAGAAGCTTGTCCAAGTAGGCTGTCTCCCATGCATGAAGCTTCAAGATCCTCATGCTCCTCATTGCCTCGGCCATAGCCTTGATGCGCGAGTCCTTCGCCTCCATTATCTTCATATTAAGGTTCTGCTGTGAATTTGCCAGTGGTGTGTTGCTCACCATCACCAATACTGTTACAAGGACTGCAGACAGCGAGGCCATTGCACCAAGACTGCGGTACAGAATGGCAAGTGCCAAGAAAATTTGCAAGGGCAGCAACCAAATCCCATGGATGTACCAGAAGAACTCACCAACCTTCTCGACGTCAACATCAAGGAAGTTCACAACTTTCCCGGCAACTGGGCCCGAGTTCTTCATCAGCAGGGACTTCTTGTAGATGGACACCATCAGCGCTGCCCGCACCTGGAATCCAATTCTGCGGGCGCCAAAGTACCACTGCCGCTGTGAGAGTGACTCCACTGTCTTGGAGGCAAAGAAGAGGCATGCAAGCATGTAGCCATGGCCATGGCCCTTGCCAGTGTTCTTGTCGGAGAGTAGCTCCACCAAGTAGGTGATCAAGAATGGTCCCATGTAAGAAGAAACAGTGTTGAGCCCTGGTAATGAAAGACAGTTAATGTATTAATGGATTGCCAGGACAAATACTAGCTCTATTATTGAAAAAGAAAATGAACTGTTCACTAACCTGCAAAGACTGCATTGGTGACCAGAGGTGTCCAGACAGCACAAATGATGGCTTCCCGCAGTGGGATTGGCTCAGGTTTCTGCTTGTGGAGTGTCTCCTGAAGCAAGGCATAAGACTGCTCTGCCATCTCGGACTGCGGCACAGATGGGATGTGTTCCAGCTCAAGTCTCACCTTGTGCCCCTTCTCGAAGACTGGGTTCAGCCATCGGAATGTGAGGCGACTCCACCACCCCGAGCTAGAGAACCTGTCCCTGCTGCTGTCATCAACGTCCTCCCTCAGCAGCAGCGGCTGTTCCAGCTCTTTCTGGTTTGCTTTGGAAAGCCTCATAGCTACTACAACCAGACAGATGACGGCGCAGAAGGGAAGAGAAGCGAAATCGACGACGGCAGTTGCAGAATCAAAGAGGCAAAGCAAATGTAGCGAGGCGAGGAGCGATTCAGATAAGAAGCTGAAGAACCACCAAGAAACAAGAACCGGAGGCCAGTTGGATGACACTACTACCCCTGCAGCACCTTCATGCTTGTGGTAGAGCAGGAAGAGAGTAGCCAGAAACCACGAGGAAGATTGAAATACCAGGCCCGGGGAGACGGCTTGCCGCTTCCAGACCCCAAGAACCGAGAACCCGATATGGGACAGCGTGATCGAAGCGTTGCAGAATGCAACTATACTGGCTGCCCCTCCTCGCTGCTGCGCCGAGACCACGTCGGCGCCATACCCTGCCGCTGCTGCTTCTTGGTGCCTGTTCCTCCGTTTCACAAGCTCTGCGAGGGTCCAAACCAGCAGGACGGCGAAGGCTGCCGCCCGGACGTAGTCCAATGCTTGCAATTCCTCCATGGGATGCTGGGAATCATGAGAAGGTGGCATGGAGCTGTGGAACACCAAGATGGCAACGAACTGGCCTGTTACATTGAGGCAGGAGACAGTGAGAGACAAACTTGGGCAAAATAAGCTAAGCAGTGCGTAGTGGGAGGGGACGGGCGCTAACCAAAAGTAGAGCCTGACTGACAGCACGTGGCTTGGCTTGAGAGGCTATGTACGCGTACTCGGGATCGGCAACGGCATCAAGCCTTGCTAGTGTTTAATGCCGACCTAAAACAAGGAAGAAGAGAGAATCAAAGGGCATATATATTGAGGTGGTATTAGGTTTTGCAGCATGCGTGCATCTTGATTGGGTTTGTTGGCTGGCATCTTAGGTTCGACTCTTTTGGCATATATATAAGCAGGAAGAAAGGTTGGTATCAGTGTCCGGATAACGAAAGATGCACCAACTAGGCAACTAGAGCTGGTCGCGGCGTGGATGGAGTACACCAACTATTGTTCTTATCAGCCAGCCCCAAAGCATTTGGTCGGTCTCAGCTAACCTGCTAATGCAGTATTATATGCAGCTAAACGTTCCAGATATTGTGATTTCGAAACGTAAGTTACATCCTGTGAGCCAGCTAACGTGCCCTTTGTGTTTCTGCAGGAAGATGGCCCTATATGATAAACAAACACAAAAGCGTCGGAGATAAGTCAAGCCAGAAATATAAAAGCATTTAGATCACTATTTTTTACAGAGGGAGTAGTGATCTAAATGCTCTTATATTTCTTTTCAGAGGGAGTATCAGCGAAGAAGATGAAGAAGCAAATATCGAAATGCCACTAATCGAAAGTACGGCAGGGCAGAGACCCAGGGGCACTCCCCGCAAAAAAAAAAAGAGACCCAGGGGCACGCCCGATCCAAATTGCCCACGGAGAGAGAGAGAGAGTCGAGGATCAAGCCGGACCCGATCTGGCCCGGGCATCTCCATCGGTGTCGGGTGGCGGTGCAAGCCGCCAACGGCGTACTGCTCGGACGCGGAACGTGCATGCATGCGCTGCGGCAGTTGCAGGACGAGCCCTTGTGCCGTCGTCTACCCCCCATGGCTTAGCATTGGCAATGGCCAATGGAAGAGGGGCCGATGCAGCGTCCATGTGAGTAAGCGGCGGAAAGTTACCATCTACCATCAGGTGCGTGTGTACGTACGTCTACGTGCCGCCCCCACTGCCGTCGATTTATTTATCCTCGCGCTCGCTGGCAGGAGGTTGTATGTGTCCCTGTGAACATACACACACGTACGTCGCCCGCGTGTGTGGTGACGTCGTTGATGCGAGCGCAAATCCGCCACGATTTCGATCCGATCCGGTTGTGATGGCCGTCCCTCCCTCCATCCCCGGTTTGCACCTCTTTCTAAGAAAAGAACTCCTTAAGGCTTTGTTCGGTTAATCCCCCAACCCTAGATGGATTGGAGGGGATTTGCAGGGATTTTGGCTTGCAGGGGATTAATTCCTCCTCAATCTCCTTCAAATCCACCTTAACCGAACAAGCCCTAATGAGGGCCGCCACATGGCAGGAGCCCGGCGGCACGCGCCCGTCGCGTGCCGGCCACGCACCAAGCGGCTATCCATGCACGCCGGGAGTCCTGGAGTACGTACTGCGCAAGATCTGTCTCTGTCTCAATGTACCCATCGCTCGTCAGCTGCGGGCAGGCACCGCGATGCCACTTGTAGGCAATCCGGTCCGGTTTTAACCGATTTCTCCCTAGAGCGCGTGCGAAAGTTATGTGTTGGTAAAATTTGACGAACGCAGGCGTTTGTAGCCGTCGTTGTAATTCGCCAGACAGTGGCGGGCCTGGCTACATGAGTAGACGTATAAACATGGCCATGCATGCGGCGCAAAGGCAAGGCTCCTACTCCTAGATGACAGCAGGACCATGCGTCCATACATAGCTAGTGCGGGTTGAGTTGACACGATCCCACCGGCACTACTGGCTACACGTGGGCCTACCGCGCATGCCCTTACATTTGCCAGCGAAGATCCCGTTCCGGTCAGATCGTGAGGTCGAGCAACCTTGCCGATTTGTCATGTTCCTCCCGCGCGGTGAATCTTGCTCGTGCTTAGCGGACTCATCAGACACGGAGATCAAATGCTCTCTCTTTTGGGACAGGGCAGGTGCCAAAGGGGTCTGGAAATCCTTCTGTCCATGCTCGCTTTGAGGTTAATTAATTAGCTTGGCATTGCCAGCCAGTGTATGTGGTCAGTGTGCTTTGCCTCTCTGAACCCCGCCCCCATGCATGCAGCCATGCTGTTTTTTCTGCGTCTTTTCTCTGTCTTTTCTCCATCACATGGCGTCCATTTGGCGATAAATAACGTATCTCATATCGGTTCGTCAAAAGGATCACGGGAAAACATCCAGCCGTCTGCATGTAGGAGTAGCTTGCATTTTTTCGAAAAAGCTAGCCATGATTGCGAAAAAGAAAAGGCATGGAACTGAGCTTAGTTGTGCCTCCATGCACCACTCAGCTCGCTACCTCATGCCCGTCGCGCGCATGTCCCAGACGATTCGGAGCGAGCGGCTGATGGCAACATGGAGCACGTACGAGCAGTACGTGGCTGTCGTGACATATAGTATACCGCAACGGATAGGCCCGGCCGGCTGTTCTACTGCATGGGCGTCTGTTCCTGCTTCCTGGACCGAGAGGACTCGAAGAATTGGACGTGCCGGAGAACGCTCTAGGTGACTTGCTGGATCAATACATGCATGATGCATCATGCATGTGCAGGACTACCTGCGCACTGTGTACGTAGGGTGTCGACACAGTGTGCCCGCGGCCGAATCGCCGGTGGCCTCACGGTGTCGATCGATCGATCGACCGGGTGCCGCCGTACGCGCGCCAATGCCGATGCCAGTGCACGCCACGGTCACCATGGAGCGCGCGCGCCTGCCTGGCCCGCATGCATGCCGCTGTACGTACTTTGCCCCGTGCCGTCGGTTTCACACTCCCTGCCCCCCCCCCCCCCCCCCATGCGATGGCGCTATCCAGAAAGAGGCTTCGTAAAAAATTTCAACAGCTCGTCTCGTGTCGTCCCCCCCCCCCCCCCCCGCCCCCCCCCGGGACGGTCGAAACCCTAGCCGCCAAAGAAACTCCCCCTCCCCGATCTTCCCCTCCCCTCGCCGCCGCGCGGGCTTTCAATTTTTCCCTCTCGCGAGGTCTGGGTGCTGCGGGGTCGCCCGGCGGAGGAGAGACGTGGGGGCGCGGCGAGCAAGCGCCAGCGGACTCAGCGGGCGCGCGGCCTGGTGCGTGCGAAGGAGGGGGCGCGCGACGTCGGTCGCTGCAGCACGCGTGCGGGCGCGACCAGGTGCGCGGGGAAGGCAGGGCGCGACGCGGCCGCCGGCGCAGATCTGGCGCGGCTGCCGGCGCGCGAGGTGGAGGTGAGGATCGGAGTTGCGTGGATCCGGCATAGCCCCTGGCGCGAGAGGTCACGGTGGGGAGCGGAGGGGCGCGCGGCCGGACGCGAGGTGCTCGCGCTGGCCGTCTGCCTGCTGGCGGCGGAAGTTTGCCACCGCAGGCCGGTGCGTCAGGTGGCCGTGGTTCGCGCATGTATGGCTGCGTTACGCGCCTGTTACGGCTGCGTTGCCCTGTGGAGGATGTAGTGGTGGTGTCGGGGGTGGCTGGTGGTTTCTCTCCTTCAAGCGTGTCCACGTCCGGCTCTTTTGAGCGGTGGCGCCGTTCAGTTTGTCAAGCTACAGGAGGCTCGGGCAGACCAGATCCAGTACGAGTAGTCTTGCTCTTGCGCGCGGCGGTGCGGGCTGCGCAGTTTGGCTTGGTTTTTGCCCTGTCCTTGCGCGCGGCGGTGCTGACCAGCTATGTCCGGCTCCCCCTCGGCCTTCCCGGTGCGCTGCGGTGCGGAGGATCGCCCAGTTCTGCGCACGGAGGTAGAGGGTGGCCAGATCCGGCTTGGCTCGCCCAGGCTTGCGTGCGGCGGTGCGGACCAGTCAGATTGGTGTGTGCTCACTGAGTTCTGCGTGCGGCATTGACCAATTCATCTCTGGTAGTGTATGCCTGGACTCGTGCTGCTCCATGGCGCTGGTGGCCTCGGATCCGGGACTGTTGGTGGAGGGCACAATGGTGTGTGCTCACTGAGTTCTGCGTGCGGCATTGACCAATTCGTTTCTGGTAGTGTATGCCTGGACTCGTGCTGCTCCATGGCGCTGGTGGCCTCGGATCCGGGACTGTTGGTGGAGGGCACAGCTCTGGATGAAAATCTTGCATCGACCCTGTCGTTGCCAGCGATAACGGCATCCACGGATGTCGTCTTCCTCCTTGGAGGTATCGTTGTGGAGCCGTTTGCTCTTCCTGCCCAATGGCGTGAGATCTTCGGGTGAAAACCTAAGATCTGGTAGTGCCAGATCGGGTGACGACGGTGCCTCAACATCGTTATCCTCTTTGGAGGCGTCACCTTGGAGATCCCGACGATGGATTCTAACGGTGTTCACGATTGATGATAGAATTTGGGTTTGTGGTTCTGCCGACGGGGCCTTTTCTTTTCTTTTCTTTTTGCGCTGCCTTTTTGCGGTGCTTTCCTTTCTGAGGATCTCTTGTAACACTTCTTCTGATCAATGAATTTGATAGTTCTCTTGCCAACATTAAAAAAAAACACTCCCTGCCCTGCGCGCCGGAGCCCCACACGCGTCACGGTATCTGAAGTAGCAGCGGAGCGATTGCGTCGTGCATGCGCGTGCGGTACGTGCAGCGTCGGTTGTGCACTGATGTATGTATAGGGGCCGGGGACGGACCACGTACGCAGTGCGTACGGCGTGCACCGGACCGGCGTGCCTCTGTTTGAAATGGACCATCCGATGCAGAATCCAACGCTTTTTGCCAACTGGAGGGAAGCCACTACGCAAGTGCGTACGTGGATTCGCTAGCTGTCTCTATGGGGCCCCGTCCTATCCTGCGATCGCTGCGTGGGCACAGTGAACTGCACGCACGAACGTGTATAATATATACACGAAGTCCCTCCGTCTCATAATATAAGAATGTATAGTGTCAAAAACTAAAGGAAGTATACGTAATTTCCTCGGGAAAAAAAGGAAGTACCTAATTAGGGGAAGCAAAGGCTAGAAGGGACAGGTTGCCAACCAGCGTTCCTAGCTAGCCTCCTTGTCTCGATCTGTCTCGGACTGCACCGCGCTGCAGGCATATCACGGACAAAAAGTCTCCAATGAAACCTGACATCCCATGGAAACTTAGAAACTCGGTCATGGGCCGTTAAATCTGAGGTGTGCGGACTGGATCACCCTTCGTCTGGATCACAGACAAAGTCTCCTATGAAAACTGATATTCAGCTCCATGAGGCCTTGTCTCAAAAAAAAAAAAACTCCATGAGGCCGTTGGATCCTTTCTAAGACACTAAGAGCAACTCCAATGGGGCGAACCATTTCGTCCGCCGCCTTCTGTTTGGGTCGGTGCGAACAAAAAAGGTGACCCAACGCGCCGATCCAAACGGACGCGCATCCGCTCTTCGTCGCGGGCGACCCAATCCCGGCCCATTTTTGAGCCGGACTTGCGTCGGCACAGACACGCAACGGACGCGCGCACACTCGCCTTCTCCTTCCCCAGGCCCGCTGGTCGGTGGCACATTGGCCTCCCCCCATCCAACAGCAACCCTCGCCCGCCTGCTTCGTCGCCGACGCCGCCGTCCATTTTTGCCAGCGACTCTGCCAGCTGCCGGCGCATTCACATCCGCCAGCAACGCCGCCCACTCCCACATTGCCCGCCACCACCGTCTTGCCGTCGGGGAGCCGACTGCTTCCCACACCCCCGCGTCTCCCCCACCACACAGCCGCCCCCGACCAAGAAGCCGCCTCGCCGCCCCGGCCAAATCCTCACCGGCACGCTCGTCGGACGCGGGCCCACTCGTCGGACGCCGGCAGGGCAGCTAGCTAGTCCATGCGCGCCGCGACTCCCTTCGCCGGCCGTCTCCTTTGTCGACTCCCGCAAACTGTTTGACAGTTTGCCAAGGTACAAAATGGACTCCGCCAACGAATTCTTTTTTCATAATTTCCTTTGTGACTCCGACGATTCGTCGTCCGATGACGATGAGGAGATATTGGCTGCCATGTTGGTCCATCACCACCTCAACAGCCAACGGCCGTTGTTCTGTGGCTCCATTCTGGGCCACCTTCCGGCGTTGAATCGCAACCGAGAGAGCGGGCATTCCTTCTTTGGAAGGACTACTTTGATACAACAACCCGTTGTTCAAATATCAAAAATTATGTCGTTGTTTCCGTATGAGTAGGCATCTTTTCAATCGTATTAGAGAGGGGGGTGGTCGGCTATGATGACTACTTCGAGTGCAAAGAGGATGCCGCTGGCAAGATTGGTTTCTCCTCTTATCAAAAATGCACTGCCACCATCCGAATACTTGCATACGGAGTGCCCGGTGATCTCATTGACGAGTATGCGCGTATGAGCGAGTCTACATGCCTAGAGTCCCTGTATAAGTTCTGCAAGGCTGTTATTGCTGCGTTTGGCCCTGAGTACTTGAGAGAGCCTACTATTGAAGATACAACCCGTTTGTTTGTTGGGGAACATAGTAATTTCAAAAAAAATCCTACGCACACGCAAGATCATGGTGATGCATAGCAACGAGAGGGGAGAGTGTTGTCTACGTACCCTCGTAGACCGTAAGCGGAAGCGTTATGAAAACGCGGTTGATGTAGTCGTACGTCTTCACGATCGACCGATCCTCGGTACCGAACGTACGGCACCTCCGCGTTCAGCACACGTTTAGCTCGGTGACGTCCCGCGAACTCACAATCCAGTAGAGCTTCGCGGAAGAGCTTCGTTGGCACGACGGCGTGATGACGATGTTGATGAAGCTACCGACGTAGGGTTTCGCCTAAGCACCGCTACGATATGGCCGAGGTGGATTATGGTGGAGGGGGGCACCGCACACGTCTAAGAAAGATCAATGATCAACTTGTGTGTCCATGGGGTGCCCCCTGCCCCCGTATATAAAGGAGGGAGGAGGAGGAGGCCGGCCCTAGAGGGGGCGCGCCAAGTGTGGGGAGTCCTACTAGGACTCCCAAGTCCTAGTAGGATTCCCCTTTTCCTTTCCGGAGTAGGAGAGAAGAAAGAAGGAAAGAGAGAGGGAGTAGGAAAGGGCAAGGGGGGCACCGCCCCCTTTCCCCTAGTCCAATTCGGACCCAGGGGGGCGCGCGCCTCCTTCCCTTTGTCCTGCCTCCTCTATTCCCGTATGGCCCAATAAGGCCCAATACTTCTCCCAGCAAATTCCCGTAACTCTCTGGTACTCCGAAAAATACCCGAATCACTCGGAACTTTTCCGATGTCCAAATATAGCCCTCCAATATATCGATCTTTACGTCTCGACCATTTCAAGACTCCTCGTCATGTCCCCGATCTCCCAATCTCATCCGGGACTCCGAACAAACTTCGGTCATCAAATCACATAACTCATAATACAAAACGTCATAGAACATTAAGCATGCGGACCCTACGGGTTCGAGAACTATGTAGACATGATCGAGACTCATCTCCGGTCAATAACCAATAGCGGAACCTGGATTCTCATATTGGCTCCTACATATTCTACGAGGATCTTTATCGGTCAAACCGCATAACAACATACGTTGTTCCCTTTGTCATCGGTATGTTACTTGCCCAAGATTTGATCGTCGGTATCTCAATACCTAGTTCAATCTCGTTACTGGCAAGTCTCTTTACTCATTCTGTAATACATAATCCCGCAACTAACTCATTAGTTGCACTGCTTGCAAGGCTTATAGTGATGTGCATTACCGAGAGGGCCCAGAGATACCTCTCCGACAATCGAAGTGACAAATCCTAATCTCGATCTATGCCAACTCAACAAGTACCATCAGAGACACCTGTAGAGCACCTTTATAATCACCCAGTTACGTTGTGACGTTTGGTAGCACACAAAGTGTTCCTCCGGTATTCGGGAGTTGCATAATCTCATAGTCATAGGAACATGTATAAGTCATGAAGAAAGCAATAGCAATATACTAAACGATCGAATGTTAAGCTAACGGAATGGGTCAAGTCAATCACATCATTCTCTAATGATGTGATCCCGTTAATCAAATGACAACTCATGTCTATGGCTAGGAAACTTAACCATCTTTGATTCAACGAGCTAGTCAAGTAAAGGCATACTAGTGACACTTAGTTTGTCTATATATTCACACATGTACTAAGTTTCTAGTTAATATAATTCTAGCATGAATAATAAACATTTATCATGATATAATGAAATATAAATAACAACTTTATTATTGCCTCTAGGGCATATTTCCTTCAGTCTCCCACTTGCACTAGAGTCAATAATCTAGTTCACATCGTCATGTGATTTAACACCAATAGTTCACATCTTTATGTGATTAGTTCACATCTCCATGTGACTAACACCCAAAGGGTTAGCTTGAGTCAATAATCTAGTTCACATCGTTATGTGATTAAAACCCAAAGAGTGATCATGTTTTGCTTGTGAGAGAAGTTTAGTCTACGAGTCTGCAACATTCAGATCCGTATGTTTTTCGCAAATTTCTATGTCTACAATACTCTGCACGGAGCTACTCTAGCTAATTTCTCCCACTTTCAATATGCATCTAGATCGAGACTTAGAGTCATCTAGATCGATGTAAAAAGCTTGCATCGACGTAACTCTTTACGATGAACTCTTTTATCACCTCCATAACTGAGAAATATTTCCTTAGTCCCCTAAGGATAATTTTGACCGTTGTCCAGTGATCTAATCCTAGATCACTATTGTACTCCCTTGCCAGAATCATGCTAAGGTATACAATAGGACTGGTAAATTGCATAGCATACTTTATAGAACCTATGACTGAGTGATACGTCTCCAACGTATCTATAATTTTTGATTGCTCCATGCTATATTATCTACTGTTTTGGACATTATCGGGCTTTATTATCCACTTTTATATTATTTTTGGGACTAACCTATTAACTGGAGGCCCAGCCCAGAATTGCTGTTTTTTGCCTGTTTTAGGGTTTCGAAGAAAAGGAATATCAAACGGAGTCCAAACGGAATGAAACCTTCGGGAACGTGATTTTCTCAACGAACGAGACCCGGGAGACTTGGACCCTACGTCAAGACACAAAAGAGGAGGCCACGAGGTAGGGGGGCACGCCTACCCCCCCCCCCCCCCCCCCCCCCCCCCCCCCCCCCGACCCCCCCCCCCCCCCCCCCCCCAGGCGCGCCCTCCACCCTCGTGGGCCCCCCTGTTGCTCCACCGACGTACTCCTTCCTCCTATATAAACCTACGTACTCCCAAACGATCAGATATGGAGCCAAAAACCTAATTCCACTGCCGCAACTTTCTGTATCCACGAGATCCCATCTTGGGGCCTGTTCCGGAGCTCCGTCGGAGGGGGCATCGATCACGGAGGGCTTCTACATCAACACCATAGCCCCTCCGATGAAGTGTGAGTAGTTCACCTCAGACCTACGGGTCCATAGTTATTAGCTAGATGGCTTCTTCTCTCTTTTTGGATCTCAATACAATGATCTCCCCCTCTCTTGTGGAGAACTATTCAATGTAATCTTCTTTTCGCGGTGTGTTTGTTGAGATCGATGAATTGTGGGTTTATGATCAAGTCTATCTATGAATAATATTTGAATCTTCTCTGAATTCTTTTATGTATGATTGGTTATCTTTGCAAGTCTCTTCGAATTATCAGTTTGGTTTGGCCTACTAGATTGATCTTTCTTGCAATGGGAGAAGTGCTTAGCTTTGGGTTCAATCTTGCGGTGTCCTTTCCCAGTGACAGTAGGGGCAGCAAGGCACGTATTGTATTGTTGCCATCGAGGATAACAAGATGGGGTTTTCATCATATTGCATGAGTCTATCCCTCTACATCATGTCATCTTGCTTAAGGTGTTCCTCTGTTTTAACTTAATACTCTAGATGCATGCTGGATAGCGGTCGATGAGTGGAGTAATAGTAGTAGATGCAGGCAGGAGTCGGTCTACTTGTCTCGGACGTGATGCCTATATACATGATCATACCTAGATATTCTCATAACTATGATCAATTCTGTCAATTGCTTAACAGTAATTTGTTCACCCACCGTAGAATACTTATGCTCTCGAGAGAAGCCACTAGTGAAACCTATGGCCCCCGGGTCTATCTTCATCATATTAATCTCCTACTACTTAGTTATTTCCTTTGCTTTTCTACTTTGCCTTTATTTTACTTTGCATCTTTATCACAAAAATACCAAAAATATTATCTTATCATATCTATCATTTCTCACTCTCGTAAGTGGCCGTGTAGGGATTGACAACCCCTATTCGCGTTGGTTGCGAGGATTTATTTGTTTTGTGCAGGTACGAGGGACTCGCGCGTAGCCTCCTACTGGATTCATACCTTGGTTCTAAAAAACTGAGGGAAATACTTACGCAACTTTGCTGCATCATCCCTTCCTCTTCGGGAAAAACCAACGCAGTGCTCAAGAGGAAGCACTGAGGCATAGGGAATGACTTTTCATTCTCTTTCTATTTTCTGCCGTGGTCGGGTTTTGAGTCTCTACTCAACTTCACACCTTGCAACACAGGCAAGAACTCCTTCTTTGACTGTTCCATTTTGAACTACTTCAAAATCTTGTCAAGGTATGTACTCATTGGAAAAACTTATCAAGCGTCTTGATCTATCTCTATAGATCTTGATGCTCAATGTGTAAGCAGCTTCATCGAGGTCTTTCTTTGAAAAACTCTTTTCAAACACTCCTTTATGCTTTCCAGAAAATTCTACATTATTTCCGATCAACAATATGTCATTCACATATACTTATCAGAAATGTTGTAGTGCTCCCACTCACTTTCTTGTAAATACAGGCTTCACCGCAAGTATGTATAAAACCATATGCTTTGATCACTTTATCAAAGCATATATTCCAACTCTGAGATGCTTGCACTAGTCCATAGATGGATCGATGGAGCTTGCTCACTTTGTTAGCACCTTTAGGGTTGACAAAACCTTCTGGTTGCATCATATACAACTCTTCTTTAAGAAAACCATTAAGGAATGCAGTTTTGACATCCATTTGCCAGATTTCATAAAATGCGGCAACTGCTAACATGATTTGGATAGACTTTTAAGCATCGATACGAGTGAGAAAATCTCATCGTAGTCAACACCTTGAACTTGTCGAAAACATTTTGCGACAATTCGAGATTTGTAGATAGTAACACTACTATCAGCATCCGTCTTCCTCTTGAAAATCCATTTATTCTTAATGACTCACCGATCATCGGGCAAGTCAATCAAAGTCCATACTTTGTTCTCATATATGGATCCCATCTCAGATTCCGTGGCCTCAAGCCATTTCGCGGAATCTGGGCTCATCATCGCTTACTCATAGTTCGTAGGTTTGTCATGGTCTAGTAACATGACTTCCAGAAAGGATTACCGTACCACTCTGGTGCGGACCATACTCTGGTTGTCCTACGAGGTTCGGTAGTAACTTGATCTGAAGTTTCATGATCATCATCATTAGCTTCCTCACTAATTGGTGTAGAGATCACTAGAACTGATTTCTGTGATGAACTACTTTCCAATTCGGGAGAAGGTACAATTACCTCATCAAGTTCTACATTCCTCCCACTCACTTCTTTTGAGAGAAACTTCTTCTCTAGAAAGGATCCACTCTTAGCAACAAAGATATTGCCTTTCGGATCTATGATAGAAATCCTATGAAGACGTACTTTTCCGATTTAGGTTTAAGCTTATCAGGCTGAAACTTTTTCACATAAGCATCACAACCCCAAACTTTAAGAAACGACAGCTTAGGTTTCTAGCCAAACCATAGTTCATACTGTGTCGTCTCAACGGATTAGACGGTGCCGTATTTAACATGAATGCAGCTATCTCTAATGGGAAAACTTTGTTTTTGCCACTCTAGTTTTTGCCAACTTTGCTTATGCCACTCTAGAATTTGACATCTCACTTTTGCCACCCTTAGCTTTTGACAATACATCACAAATGCCATTCCATGGCAAAAACGATAATTTTTCATTTCACTTTTGCCACTCTTAGCTTTTGACATGTATCACAATTGCCACTCTAAATTTTTTGCTTTTGCCACGGAATGGCAAAAGTGATATATTGTCAAAATCTAAGAGTGGCAAAAGTGAAATGTCAAATTCTAGACTGGCTTAAGAAAAGTTGGCAAAAACTAGAGTGGCAAAAACAAAATTTTCCCATCTCTAATGCATAACCCCAAAACGATAGTGGTAAATCGGTAAGAGACATCATAGATCGCACCATATCCAATAAAGTACGATTACAACGTTCGGACACACCAATATGCTGTGGTGTTCCAGGTGGCGTGAGTTGCAAAACTATTCCACATTGTTTCAAATGAAGACCAAACTCGTAACTCAAATATCCTCCATGATCAGAACGCAGAAACTTTTTTTCTTGTTACGATGATTTTCCACTTCACTCTGAAATTCTTTGAACTTTTCAAATGTTTCAGACTTATGTTTCATTAAGTAGATATACCCATATCTGCTTAAATCATCTGTGAAGATCAGAAAATAACGATACCTGCCGCGAGCCTCAACACTCATCGGATTGCATACATCAGTATGTATTATTTCCAATAAGTCAGTTCCTTGCTCCATTGTTCCGGAGAACGGAGTTTTAGTCATCTTGCCCATGAGGCATGGTTCGCAAGCATCAAATGATTCATAATCAAGTGATTCAAAAAGCCCATCAGTATGGAGTTTCTTCATGCGCTTTACACCAATATGACCTAAACGGCAGTGCCACAAATAAGTTGTACTATCATTATTAACTTTGCATCTTTTGGCTTCAATATTATGAATATGT
Organism: Triticum urartu; assembly: GCF_003073215.2. NCBI lineage: Eukaryota > Viridiplantae > Streptophyta > Magnoliopsida > Poales > Poaceae > Triticum > Triticum urartu. The sequence continues at coordinate 631,706,937 of NC_053024.1, read as the reverse complement.
GTATCACTACGATCGAGATTCAATAAACCATTTATATTGAGTGTATGACCATAGAATGTTTTATTCATGTAAATAGAACAACAATTATTCTTTGATTTAAATGAATAACTGTGTTGCAATAAACATGATCCAATCATATTCATGCTCAACGCAAACACCAAATAACATTTATTTTAGGTTCAACACTAATCCCGAAGGTAAAGGGAGTGTGCGATGGTGATCTTATCAACCTTGGAATCACTTCGAACACACATCATCACATCACCCTTAACTAGTCTCTATTTATTATGAAACTCCCGTTTGGAGTTACTACTCTTAGCAACTAAACCAATATCAAATACTGAGAGATTGCTATTAACACTAGTAAAGTACACATCAATAACATGTATATCAAATATACTTTTGTTCACTTTTCCGTCCTTCTTATCCGCCAAGTATCTAGGGCAGTTCCACTTCCAATGACCATTTCCTTTGCAGTAGAAGCACTCGGTTCTAGGCTTGGGTCTAGCTTTGGGCTTCTTCACGGGAATGACAACTTGCTTGTCATTCTTATTGAAGTTCCCTTTCTATCCCTTTGCCCTTTTATTGAAACTAGTGGTCTTGTCAACCATCAACACTTGATGCTCTTTCTTGATTTCTACCTTCGCCGATTTCAGCATTGCGAAGAGCTCAGGAATTACTTTCGTCATCCCTTGCATATTATAGTTCATCACGAAGTTCTAGTAACTTGCTGATAGTGACTAGAGAACTTTGTCAATTACTATTTTATCTGGAAGATTAACTCCCACTTGATTCAAGCAATTGTAGTACCCAGACAATCTGAGCACATGCTCATTGGTTGAGCTATTCTCCTTCATCTTGTAAGCAAAGTACTGTCAGAGGTCTCATACCTCTCGACACGGGCATGAGTCTGAATACTAGTTTCAACTCTTGGAACATCTTATATGTTCCGTGGCATTCGAAACGTTTTTGAAGTCCCGGTTCTAAGCCGTAAAGCATGGCGCACTAAACTATCAAGTAGTCATCATACCGAGATTTGCCAAACGTTCATAACGTCTGCATCTGCTCCTGCAATAGGTTTGTCACCTAGCGGTGCATCAAGGACATAATTCTTCTGTGCAGCAACGAGGATAATCCTCAGATCACGGATCCAATCCGCATCATTGCTACTATCATCTTTCAACTTAGTTTTTCTCTAGAACATATCAAAAAAACGGGGAGCTACATCGCGAGCTATTGATCTACAACATAGTTATGCAAATACTATCAGGACTAAGTTCATGATAAATTAAAGTTCAATTAATCATATTACTTAAGAACTCCCACTTAGATAGATATCCCTCTAGTCATCTAAATGATCACGTGATCCAAATCAACTAAACCATGTCCGATCATCACGTGAGATGGAATAGTTTTCAATGGTGAACATCACTATGTTGATCATATCTACTATATGATTCACGCTCGACCTTTCGGTCTCCAGTGTTCTGAGGCCATATCTGCATATGCTAGGCTCGTCAAGTTTAACCCGAGTATTTCTGCGTGTGCAAAACTGGCTTGCATCCGTTGTATATGGACGTAGAGCTTATCACACCCGATCATCACGTGGTGTCTCGACACGACGAACTTTGGCAACGCTGCATACTCAGGGAGAACACTTGTACCTTGAAATTTAGTGAGAGATCATCTTATAATGCTACCGTCAATCAAAACAGAATAAGATGCATAAAGGGTAAACATCACATGCAATCAATATAAGTGATATGATATGGCCATCATCATCTTGTGCCTTTGATCTCCATCTCCAAAGTACTGTCATGATCTCTATCATCACCGGCATGACACCATGATCTCCACCATCTTGATCTCTGTCAACGTGTCTTCATATGGTCGTCTCGCCAACTATTGCTTCTGCAACTATTGCTATCGCATAGCAATAAAGTAAAGCAATTGTATGACGCTTGCATCTTATGCAATAAAGAGACAACCATAAGGCTTCAGCCAGTTGCCGATAACTTTAACAAAACATGATCATCTCATACAACAATTTATATCTCATGCAAGTTTTACGTGGCTGCTACGGGCTGAGCAAGAACCGTTCTTACCTACGCATCAACACCACAATGATATTTCGTCAAGTTAGTGTTGTTTTAACCTTCAACAAGGACCGGACGTAGTCACACTCGGTTCAACTAAAGTTGGAGAAACTGACACCCGCCAGCCACCTGTATGCGAAGCACGTCGGTAGAACCAGTTTCGTGTAAGCGTACACGTAATGTCGGTCCGGCCCGCTTCATCCAACAATACCACCGAACCAAAGTATGACATGCTGGTAAGCAGTATGACTTGTATCGCCCACAACTCACTTGTGTTCTACTCATGCATATAACATCTACGCATAAACCTGGCTCGGATGCCACAGTTGGGGAATGTAGTAATTTCAAAAATGAAAGTGCATTATATCGACTAGAGGGGGGTGAATAGGCGATTTTTATGAATTCTTCATTGAGGAATTTGCGGGTGAGGAAATTCCTGAGTGAAGAACTACTTGAAGTGGAATAAGTACTCAGAAGTAAACATAGCAGTGCATGAGAATGGTCTTCATGATGAAATGAAAATAAGTACAGAGTATAGAAAGTGTAAACACAGGATAACACAGGATAAGACAAACAGGCTGAAGAAATTGAGCTGAGGAAATAGAGGAAGTCTTCAGTCAAAGTCTTCAAACAGATATAAACAAGCACTCAACACATAAATGAGGAAATGAAAGGGTTGAGGAAATGGAACCAGGTAGCTTGGTGAAGACAATGATTTGGTAGACCAATTCCAACTGTTGTGACAGTTATACGTCTGGTTAGGGCGGCTAGGTATTTAAACCTGCGGACACATAGTCCCGGACACCCAGTTCTGAACACGCAGTTCAGAAGACTCGGTCCTCACCGTATTCCCCTTGAGCTAAGGTCACACAGACCTCGCCCAATCACTCGTGGTAAGTCTTCAGGTGACTTCGAAACCTTCACAGACTTGGTCATCGGCGATCCACAATTTCCCCTTGGATGCTCTAGACCTTACGCCTAACCGTCAGGAAGATGCACAGTCTTCAAAGGTAACAAGCGTCGGATCCACGCAGGATCAATCAGATGCTCAATCACTTGGGGTTTGTAGGTGTTTGGGTTTGGGTTTTCCTCACTTGATGATTTTCACTCAAAGTCCTCGAAGGATGGGATGCTCTCAAATGACAAGTGTCAGTTTCTCTCGGAGCAGCCAACTAGCTAGTGGTTGTAAGGGGCGGCTATTTATAGCCTAGGGAGCAGCCGACATGATAAGACATAAATGCCCTTCAATGATATGACCGTTAAGTGGGTAGATATTTTGGGACAGCTGGCGCATAGCACAGCAACGGTCAGAATTTTGAGTATCAAATTCCTCAGGGCTATCATGTTCCTCACTGTGTAGGCAATTCACACTGGCGAATTCCTAACTCCTTAGTCAGAACAAATTCCTCAGAGACTAGAAGAACTTCGTCTCTGTCACTGAAGAAATTTGACTGAACTGTATGAGATTTCCAATGGCTTCACTCGAAGGGATTGGTAGGTGTAGGATTTGAGTTGAGCATCACATGGAAATTTTTCCTTAGTATTTACTTGACCCCCTTTAACAATACGGTGTTTCCTATGACTCAAGAAAGAGAAAATGAAACTACGAAAACAAAAGTCTTCATGCTTCATGCTCCTCAAATGAATACCAAGTCTTCAGGATTGCACCAATTTCTTCACTTTCAAAGTCTTCAGGAAGTCTTTAGAAAGCCAAAGTCTTCAGTCGAAGAACTTCATTTTTAGGGGCCGACTTTCTCTGTAAATATCAAACTCCTCATAGACTTATAGACCTGTGTACACTCATAAACATATTAGTCGCTTAACCTATAAGTCTTCAATACACCAAAATCACTAAGGGGCACTAGATGCACTTACAATCTCCCCCTTTTTGGTGATTGATGACAATATATGTTAAGTTTTCAAGATATAGAAGAACTCCCCCTGAAGATGTGCATAGTGAGGAATTTTCTTTTGAAGCAAAGCACACTTGAAGAGTAGAATCATGGAGATCTCCCCCTATATCTTGTAATTCATACACGCATTGACATATATTATGAAGAATTTGACATGCATGATGAAATATGGTGATTGATGTAATCCCGCATGCGTGCATTAACATTAATAAGGAATAAGCATGAAGGAAAGCACAACAAAAGTATCAGGTCACCATAGAGTTTAAGATTACAACTCGGTCCAGCAAAGTCTTCAAAAGAACGAGAGTTGTAACTCAGAAAAACAACGCCCATAAAAGTAGACCCGCTTGAAGACTAACTCAAATCCCCCCTTTGTCATCGAATGACCAAAAGGGTTGAAAATGAGGACTAACGCCCCAGAAGAATATCAAGTTGATGGAGTAGCGCCAGCGTTGTTGGGGCCGTTTGTCGTTGTAGGGCCTGCCGTAGTGTCGTCCATGTCTTCATACTCGTCGGTAGCGCGCGATGAAGAATATGAGCTGGTCACCAAAGAATGAACCTTGACCTTCTTGAATTTTTTCGGAGGAGGTGAAGACCAGTCAAAATCTTCCTTGAGACCAATTTTCTTTAAATCTTCTTCACCATACAGATGTGATAGGACAGCCCAGGTGCGATCGAAGACTTCATGAAGGTAGTAATGGTTTTTCTTCACTGCATTATGTGTAGCAGTCATGTTGTGAAGAATAGAACCAAACTGACGCTTAACCCATTTATGATTTCGATCCACCTTCTGGTGAAGACTATGAAGCAGCTCACGGTCAGTCATCACACGTGGAGCTGTGGCTTGAGGAGTAGACTTGGGTGCATTGGTAGCAGAATCATGAGTGGCAGAGTCATCATTGGTGGAGTAAGATGCAGCTTTGCGAAACTGACCATCCAATGGACGAATGCCTTCATCAATGACCAGAGGTGCCTTGCCCTTTTCATGAGCTGAGGTATAAGTTTGCTTGAGGACTTCAATCGGGGGCAAGTAGCTGAGGTGATTCTGAAAATCAGCCTTGTAGTTGAGTGAAGACCTTGTTCTAAGGAATCTCATAATCCAAGGAGCATAAGGCTTCAACTCAAATGGAGAGAGTGCAACATTGCCAGAGTCCTCATGAAGTAATCATAATAATTGGTTGGAATGCTATGAATGATGTTGAATAGTAGATTCTTCATGATGCCAAATATTTCCTCGTCATATGAGTCGTGGCCTTTGATGGGACTCATTGTCCTTGTCAGAATGCGATAGACTGTTCTGGGCACATAGAGTAAGTCCTTTACAAGGAATTTGGTCCTTGGGGCTTGACCGGGCTTCAGAGGCTTCATTAACACTTGCATGTAATGAGCAGTGAGTTCAGGTTCTTGGTACAAGCAGCGAGCTCCATCACTGGGTGGACTAATGGGCAGGGCGTGAAGTAATTCAGAGGCCGGTGCCTTAAGGTGAGTATTATCGGTCATCCAGTCCAAGACCCAGGTGTTGATGTCTTCAGGATCACCGGTGATGTGCAGTGTCGCATAGAACTGAAGAATGAGCTCTTCATTCCAATCAAAAATGTCAGAGCAAAAGTTGAGGAGGCCTGCGTCATGAAGCACACTGAGCACAAGAGTGAAACAGGGCAATGATTCCATGTCTACATGAGGAATATGCTCATGGTAGAAGATTTTGTCCTTGTTGAAAAGCAGCGAAGAATAGAAATTGGCCTGGCTAGGAGTCCAGAAGCGCTTCCTCCTAAGACGAGCAGAGTCATAAGGATTGTAGTCAGTGAAGAATACATGCTCGCCAAAGAAGTCATCAGCCTTGAATTTTTCTTCCTTCAAGAAGGGATCCTTTGGCTTGGGGTGAGGAGTGTCAGTCAATTGCATCACAACCTCAGGGATCTCAATCTCAGGTTCCACGGGCTGAGGAATTTCAGGTACTTCTTCAGTGGCAGCCTCAGACTTCAATTCTTCATTTACATGTTCATCAGCACTAGTGGCTGGAATTTCTTCATGGATGGATGGAGTTGCCCGAGGTTCTTCAGATCCCATTTGGACTTCAGTAGTTACTGGGGACTGAGGAATTTGTTGAACAGGTGTGAATAGAGGAGAGTTGGGGTGCTGACTTTCCCAAAAATCATCATTCAGCACTGAGGTGGTGCATCCAATGTCCACATTGACTTCTTCATCCATTTCTTCAACGTCGGCCTCTTCAGCAGTGAACTGAGGCATGGGTGATGAGATAATTGGGGTTGAAGGGATTTCATCCACTTCAATTTCTTCATCCAACTGCTCTAACGAAGCAGCAGAAGGATTCGCTTCATCTGATTCACTTGGAATCACATACTCTTCATCAAAAGGAACAAGGTCCTTTGATGGCATGGTTGAGATAGGAACAATATCAATTGGGTTGTCAAATGAGCTAGTCAATGGCTTCATCTTCTTCGGGGTTGAAGAATCTGATGAAGTTGATGTCTTCCTTTTCTTCACTGCTGCACGCTCTGCAGCCTTGGTCTTCTTCACATCTGATGCAGATGGAAGGATCGGAGTTGGTGTAGGCGCAGGAGGAGCAGAGGAATTTGGTTGAATTTATTTAGGCGCAACTGATGCAGTTGCCCTGAGGTCTTCACTTTCTTCAGGCACAACACTAGTGGTTGCCCTAGTAGTTTCTTCAGCGGCTGGAATGCAGTCATTAACCCTGGAATTATCATTTTCTTCAGCAGCCTGATTGTCATCAGCGGTGCTGGCATTTTCTTCGGTAGGCTGAGCAAATGCTTCAGCCTGAGGAATTTCCTGTTGCATTGGGGCTGCAACATTTGAAGTGAAGTTGTCAGCGAGTCTCACAAAAAGAACCTTGGCTCCCAACCAATCAACATGGTATGCGTCAAATTCATCACTGAGTTTCTTGATCTCAGACTGCATATTGACGAGTTCTTCAGTTGTCATAGAGACAATGTTTTTCTTCAGGTAGCGCTCCTTTTTGTACTGTGCTTTCTTGATCTACCTGGCCTTCTCCAACTTCCATTTTTATTCTTGTATGAAGTGAGTCAACATATGACTTTGGCCAGGAGTCAGCTTGAAATCAGGCATAGGAGTATTTGGGTGTTGGGGATCGTAGCAGAAATTTAAAATTTTCTACGCATCACCAAGATCAATCTATGGAGAGACTAGCAACGAGAGAGAGGAGTGCATCTTCATACCCTTGAAGATCGCAATGCGGAAGCGTTACAAGAACGCGGTTGGTGGAGTCATACACGCAGCGATTCAGATCGCGGTCGATTCCGATCTAAGCGCCGAACAACGGCGCCTCCGCGTTCAACACACGTACAGCCCGGTGACGTCTCCCATGCCTTGATCCAGCAAGGAGAGAGGGAGAGGTTGGGGAAGACTCTGTCCAGCAGCAGCACAACGGCATGGTGATGGTGGAGGAGCGCGGTACTCCAGCAGGGCTTCGCCAAGCACTACGAGAGACGAGGAGGGAGAGGGGTAGGGCTGCACCAAGAGAGAGATCAAATCACATATGTTGGGCAGCCCCAAACCTCAAGTATATATAGGGGAGGGGAGGGGCTGCGCCCCCTCTAGGTTTCCCTCCCCAAGGGGGGGCGGCAGCCCTAGATCCCATCTAGGGTGGCGGCTAGAGGGGAGAGGGAGAGAGGGGGGCACCCTAGGGTGGCCTTAAGGCCCATCTGGACCTAGGGTTTGCCCCCTCCCACTCTGCCTGCGCCTTGGGCCTTGGTGGGGAGCGCACCAGCCTACCTGGGACTGGTCCCCTCCCACACTTGGCCCACGCAGCCTTCTGGGGCTGGTGGCCCCACCTGGTGGACCCCCGGGACCCTCCCGGTAGTCCCGGTACGTTACCGATAGCACCCGAAACCTTTCCGGTGACCAAAATGGGACTTCCCATATATAAATCTTTACCTCCGGACCATTCCGGAACTCCTCGTGACGTCCAGGATATCATCCGGGACTCCGAAAAACATTCGGTAACCACGTACATACTTTCCCTATAACCCTAGCGTCATCGAACCTTAAGTGTGTAGACCCTACGGGTTCGGGAGTCACGCAGACATGGCCGAGACAACTCTCCGGTCAATAACCAATAGCGGGATCTGGATACCCATGTTGGCTCCCACATGCTCCACGATGATCTCATCGGATGAACCACGACGTCAAGGATTCAATCAATCCCGTATACAATTCCCTTTGTCTATCGGTACGATACTTGCCCGAGATTCGATCATCGGTATCCCGATACCTCATTCAATCTCGTTACCGGCAAGTCTCTTTACTCGTTCCGTAACACATCATCCCGTGATCAACTCCTTGGTCACATTGTGCACATTATGATGATGTCCTACCAAGTGGGCCCAGAGATACCTCTCCATTACACGGAGTGACAAATCCCAGTCTTGATTCGTGCCAACCCAATAGACACTTTCGGAGATACCCGCAGTGCACCTTTATAGCCACCCAGTTATGTTGTGACGTTTGGTACACCCAAAGCATTCCTACGGTATCCGGGAGTTGCACAATCTCATGGTCTAAGGAAATGATACTTGACATTAGAAAAGCTTTAGCAGACGAACTATACGATCTTGTGCTAGGCTTAGGATTGGGTCTTGTCCATCACATCATTCTCCTAATGATGTGATCCCATTATCAATGACATCCAATGTCCATGGTCAGGAAACCGTAACCATCTATTGATCAACGAGCTAGTCAACTAGGGGCTTACTAGGGACATGGTGTTGTCTATGTATCCACACATGTATTATGGTTTCCGGTTAATACAATTATAGCATGAACAATAGACAATTATCACGAACAAGGAAATACAATAATAACCATTTTATTATTGTCTCTAGGGCATATTTCCAACAGTCTCCCACTTGCACTAGAGTCAATAATCTAGCTCACATCACTATGTGATTGTAATGAATCCAACACCCATGGGGTTTGTTCATATCTTGATTGTGAGAGAGGTTTATTAGTCAATGGGTCTGAACCTTTCAGATCCATGTGTGCTTTGCAAATCTATATGTCATCTTGTAGATGCAACTACCACGCGCTACTTTGAGCTATTCCAAATAACTGCTCTACTGTACGAATCTGGTTTACTACTCAGAGTCATCCGGATTAGTGTCAAAGTTTGTATCGACGTAACCGTTTACGACGAACTCTTTTACCACCTCCATAATTGAGAAAATTCCTTAGTCCACTAGTTATTAAGGATAAGTTCGACCGCTGTCGTGTGATCCATTCCTGGATCACTCTTGTACCCCTTGACTGACTCATGGCAAGGCACACTTCAGGTGCGGTACACAGCATAGCATACTGTAGAGCCTACGTCTAAAGCATAGGGGACGACCTTCGTCCTTTCTCTCTCTTCTGCCGTGGTCAGGTCTTGAGTCTTACTCAATATTCACACCTTGTAACACAGCTAAGAACTCCTTCTTTGCTGATCTATTTTGAACTCCTTCAAAATCTTGTCACGGTATGTATTCATTCGAAAGTACTATTAAGCGTTTTTGATCTATCCTTATAGATCTTGATGCTCAATGTTCAAGTAGCTTAATCCAGGTTTTCCATTGAAAAACACTTTTCAAATAACCCTGCATGCTTTACAGAAATTCTACATCATTTCTGATCAACAATATGTTAACAACATATACTCATAAAAAATTCTATAGTGCTCCCACTCACTTCTTTGGAAATACAAGTTTCTCATAAACTTTGTATAAACCCAAAATCTTTGATCATCTCATCAGAGCGTACATTCCAACTCTGAGATGCTTACTCCAGTCCTTAGAAGGATTGCTGGAGCTTTGCATACTTGTCAGCATCTTTCAGGATTGACAAAACCTTCTGGTTGTATCACATACAACCTTTCCTCAAGAAAAATGTCGAGGAAACAATGTTTTTGCATCCTATCTGCAAGATTTCATAAATAATGTAGTAACTACTAACATAATTCCAAAAGACTCTTAGCATCGCTATGAGTGAGAAAGTCCCATCGTAGTCAACTCCTTGAACTTTTCGGGAAACATCTTAACGACAAGTCAAGCTTTCTTAATGGTGACACATACCATCATTGTCTGTCTTCCTTTTAAAATCCATCTACACCCAACAGCCTTACGACCATCAAGTAGTTCTTTCAAAGTCTATACTTTGTTTTATACATGGATCCTTTCTCAGATTTTATGGCATCGAGCCATTCGTCGGAATCCGGGCCCACCATCGCTTATCCATAGCTCGTAGGTTCATTGTTGTCTAGCAACATGACTTCCAAGACAGGACTACGTACCACTCTGAAGTAGTACACATCCTTGTCAACCTATGAGGTTTGGTAGTGACTTGATCCGAAGTTTCATGATCATTATCATAAGCTTCCACTTCAATTGGTGTAGGTGCCACAGGAACAACTTTCTGTGCCCTGCTACACACTAGTTGAAGTGACGGTTCAATAACCTCATCAAGTCTCCACCATCCTCCCACTCAATTCTTTCGAGAGAAACTTTTCCTCGAGAAAGGACCCGTTTCTAGAAACAATCAATTTTGCTTCCGGATCTGAAATAGGAGGTATACCCAACTGTTTTGGGTATTCTATGAAGATGTATTCATCCGCTTTGGATTCGAGCTTATTAGCCTGAAACCTTTTCACATAAGCATCATAGCCCCAAACTTTTAAGAAACGACAGCTCAGGTTTCTCTAAACCATAGTTCATACGGTGTCGTCTCAACGGAATTGTGTGGTGCCCTATTTAAAGTGAATGTGGTTGTCTCTAATTCCTAACCCATAAACGATAGTGGTAATTCGATAAGAGACATCATGGTATGCACCATATCCAATAGGGTGCAGTTATGATGTTCGGACACACCATCACACTATGGTGTTCCAGGCGGTATTAGTTGTGAAACAATTTCCACAATGTCTTAATTGTGTGCCAAACTTGTAACTCAGATATTCATTTCTATGATCATATCATAGACATTTTATCATCTTGTCACGACGATATTCAACTTCAATCTGAAATTACTTGAACCTTTCAATAATTCAGACTTGTGTTTCATCAAGTAAATATACTCAGCATCTACTCAAATCATCTGTGAAGTAAGAACATAACGATATCCACCGTGTGCCTCAGCACTCATTGGACTGCACACATCAAAATGTATTACTTCCAACAAGTTGCTTTCTTATTCCATCTTACTGAAAATGAGGTCTTTCAGTCATCTTGCCCATGTGGTATGATTTGCATGTCTCAAGTGATTCAAAATCAAGTGAGTCCAAACGATCCATCTGTATGGAGTTTCTTCATGCATATCTACCAATAGACATGGTTCGCATGTCTCAATCTTTTCAAAAACGAGTGAGTCCAAAGATCCATCAACGTGGAGCTTCTTCATGCATTTTACACCAACATGACTTAAATGGCAGTGCCACAAGTACATGGTACTATCATTACTATCTTATATCTTTTGGCATGAACATGTGTATCACTACGATCGAGATTCAATAAACCATTCATTTTAGGTGCAAGACCATTGAAGGTATTATTCAAATAAACAGAGTAACCATTATTCTCCTTAAATGAATAACCGTGTGGCGATAAACATAATCCAATCATGTCTATGCTCCACGCAAACACCAAATAACAATTATATTGGTTTAACACCAATCCCGATGGTAGAGGGAGCGTGCGATGTTTGATCACATCAACCTTGGAAACACTTCCAACATATCGTCATCTCACCTTTAGCTAGTCTCCGTAGCCTTTTATTTCGAGTTACTAACACTTAGCAACTGAACCGGTATTTATTACCCTGGTGCTACTAGGAGTACTAGTAAAGTACACAATAATATAATGTATATTCAAAATACTTCTGTCGACCTTGCCATCCTTCTCATCTACCAAGTATCTAGGGTAGTTCTGCTTCAGTGACCGTTCCCCTCATTATAGAAGCACTTAGTCTCGGGTTTGGTTCAACCTTGGGTTTCTTCACTAGAGCAGCAACTGATTTGCCGTCTCATGAAGTATCCCTTCTTTCCCTTGCCCTTCTTGAAACTAGTGGTTTTACTAACCATCAACAATTGATGCTCCTACTTGATTTCTACTTTCACGGTGTCAAACATCGCGAATTGCTCAAGGATCATCATGTCTATCCCTGATATGTTATAATTCATCACTAAGCACTAATAGCTTGGTTGCAGTGACTACGGAGAACTATCACTATCTCATCTGGAAGATTAACTCCCACTTGATTCAAGCGATTGTAGTACTTAGACAATCTGAGCACATGCTCAACGATTGAGCTTTTCTCCCTTAGTTTGCAGGCTTAAGAAACTTGTCAGAGGTCTCATACCTCTTGACGTGGGCACTAGTCTGAAATCCCAATTTCAGTCTTTGGAACATCTCATATGTTCTGCGACGTTCCAAAAAACGTCTTTGGTGCCACAATTCTAAACCGCTAGTATTACGCACTGAACTATCACGTAGTCATCAAAACGTGTATGTCATATGTTTCCCAACATCTACAGACGACGCTCGAGGTTCAATGCACTGAGCGGTGCATTAAGGACATAGCCCTTCTGTGCAGCAATGACGACAATCCTCAGTTCACGGACCCAGTCCGCATAATTGCTACTGTCAACTCTCAACTAAATTTTCTCTAGGAACATATCTAAAACAGTAGAACCAAAGTGTGAGCTACGACATAATTTGCAAAGGCCTTTTGACTATGTTCATGATAATTAAGTTCATCTAATCAAATTATTCAATGAACTCCCACTTAGATAGACATCCCTCTAGTCATCTAAGTGATACATGATCCGAGTCAACTAGGCCGTGTCCGATCATCACGTGAGACGGACTAGTCATCATCGGTGAACATCTTCTTGTTGATCGTATCCACTATACGACTCATGTTCGACCTTTCGGTCTTCCGTGTTCCGAGGCCATGTCTGTACATGCTAGGCTCGTCAAGTTAACCTAAGTGTATTGCATGTGTAAATCTAGCTTACACCCGTTGTATGCGAACGTTAGAACCTATAACACCCGATCATCACGTGGTGCTTCGGAACAACGGACCTTAGCAACGGTGCACAGTTAGGGGGAACACTTTCTTGAAATTTTAGTGAGGGGTCATCTTTTTTATGCTACCATCATTCTAAGAAAATAAGATGAAAAAACATGACAAACATCACATGCAAATCATAAAGTGACATGATATGGCCAATATCATCTTGCGCCTTTTGATCTCCATCTTCGAGGCGCGGCATGATCACCTTCGTCACCGGCATGACACCATGATCTCCATCATCATGATCTCCATCATCGTGTCTTCATGAAGTTGCCTCGCCAACTATTACTTCTACTACTATGGCTAACGGTTAGCAATAAAGTAAAGTAATTACATGGCATTTTCATTGACACGCAGGTCATAAATAAATTAAGACAGCTCCTATGGCTCCTGCCGGTTGTCATACTCATCGACATGCAATTCGTGATTCCTATTACAAGAACACGATCAATCTCATACATCACATATATCATTCATCACATCCTTTTGGCCATATCACATCACATTGCATACCCTGCAAAAACAAGTTAGACGTCCTCTAATTGTTGTTGCATGTTTTACGTGGCTGCTATGGGTTTCTAGCAAGAACGTTTCTTACCTAAGCAAAACCACAACGGTGATATGCCAATTTCTATTTTCCCTTCATAAGGACCCTTTTCATCGAATCCGATCCGACTAAAGAGGGAGAGACAGACACCCGCCAGCCACCTTATGCATCAAGTGCATGTCAGTCGGTGGAACCAGTCTCACATAAGCATACGTGTAAGGTCGGTCCGGGCCGCTTCATCCCACAATGCCGCCGGATCAAGATAAGACTAGTAACGGTAAGCAAATTGAACAAATCATCGCCCACAACTACTTTTTGTTCTACTCATGCATAGAAACTACGCATAGACCTAGCTCATGATGCCACTGTTGGGGATCGTAGCAGAAATTTAAAATTTTCTATGCATCACCAAGATCAATCTATGGAGAGACTAGCAACGAGAGAGAGGAGTGCATATTCATACCCTTGAAGATCGCAATGCGGAATCATTACAAGAACACGATTGGTGGAGTCGTACACGCAGCGATTCAGATCGCGGTCGATTCCGATCTAAGCACCGAACAACGGCGCCTCCGCGTTCAACACACGTACATCCCGGTGACGTCTCCCACACCTTGATCCAGCAAGGAGAGAGGGAGAGGTTGGGGAAGACTCCGTCCAGCAGTAGCACAACGGCATGGTGATGGTGGAGGAGCGCGGTACTCCAGCAGGGCTTCGCCAAGCACTACGAGAGACGAGGAGGGAGAGGGGTAGGGCTGCACCAAGAGAGAGATCAAATCACATATGTTGGGCAGCCCCAAACCTCAAGTATATATAGGGGAGGGGAGGGGCTGCGCCCCCTCTAGGGTTCCCTCCCCAAGGGGGGCGGCAGCCCTAGATCCCATCTAGGGTGGCGATTAGAGGGGAGAGGGAGAGAGGGGGGCGCCCTAGGGTGGGCCTTAAGGCCCATCTGGACCTAGGGTTTGCCCCCTCCCACTCTCCCTGCGCCTTGGGCCTTGGTGGGGGGGGCACCAGCCTACCTGGGACTAGTCCCCTCCCACACTTGGCCCACGCAGCCTTCTGGGGCTGGTGGCCCCACCTGGTGGACCCCCGGGACCCTCCCGGTGGTCACGGTACGTTACCGATAGCACCCGAAACCTTTCCAGTGACCAAAACGGGACTTTCCATATATAAATCTTTACCTCTGGACCATTCCAGAACTCATCGTGACGTCTGGGATCTCATCCGGGACTCCGAACAACATTCGGTAACCACGTACATACTTTCCCTATAACCCTAGCGTCATCGAACCTTAAGTGTGTAGACCCTACGGGTTCGGGAGTCACGCAGACATGGCCGAGACAACTCTCCGGTCAATAACCAACAGCGAGATCTGGATACCCACGTTGGCTCCCACATGCTCCACGATGATCTCATCGGATGAACCACGATGTCAAGGATTCAATCAATCCCGTATACAATTCCCTTTGTCTATCGGTACGATACTTGCCCGAGATTCGATCGTCGGTATCCCAATACATCGTTCAATCTCGTTACCAGCAAGTCTCTTTACTCGTTCCGTAACACATCATCCCGTGATCAACTCCTTGGTCACATTGTGCACATTATGATGATGTCCTAGCGAGTGGGCCCAGAGATACCTCTCCGTTACACGGAGTGACAAATCCCAGTCTCGGTTCGTGCCAACCCAACAGACACTTTCGGAGATACCCGTAGTGCACCTTTATATCCACCCAGTTACGTTATGACGTTTGGTACACCCAAAGCATTCCTACGGTATCCGAGAGTTGCCCAATCTCATGGTCTAAGGAAATGATACTTGACATTATAAAAGCTTTAGCAGACGAACTATACGATCTTGTGCTAGGCTTTGGATTGGGTCTTGTCCATCACATCATTCCCCTAATGATGTGATCCCGTTATCTACGACATCCAATGTCCATGGTGTAGCGACCAGACCCGAATGGGTCAAGTCTCTGTGCTTACGTGTCATCCCTGGATCGGTATGCTGACACACACAGTACTCGAAGGATTTATAACAGAGGTAAATCACATGTATAAAGTAACTTAAATACTATTACCTCAATCCAATAGCGGAAGCAACAAGGTTGTGGATTCCCATCAACACCAACGACAAAGTTGAGTGTAGAAATCGTAACCCTAACGTATCACTTACTCGTCGTAAGAAACCTGCAACATGAGACGTTGCAGCCCGAAACGGGTCAGTACATTGAATGTACTGGCAAATTCACACCATAGAGAATGATGAACAATGGCTATCACTATATGCATATTTGGCTGGTGGAAAGCTCTATGGTTATAAGGTTTTTGCGTAAAGCCAATTTTTCCCTACTGCAAAGGAATAAGATTAATTACTATCACTATCATGGTGGTTGTTAAACATTGAGAATGGTTGACAGCATTCTCAATCCCAATTAAGTAATTAAAACCCAACAACATTAATTAGAAGTAACGTGATGAGATTCACATGATATTCAAGTACTAGATACTCAAGTTGTCCATAACCGGGGACACGGCTAATCATGATTAGTTTGTACACCTCTGCAGAGGTTTGCGCACTTTTCCCCACATGACTCGATCGCCTTCGTTTGTTTTCTCGCACTACATGGTGTTTGAGAAACGGATGACCGAGACATAGTCTTTCAGAAGCGCTAGCACCTTACATGTGGGGTAGACCGTACCACCTACATCCCCTACATCTGCTAGTCCACCCCGTAAGAGTTCGCACGACTTAGTCAACTATGCCAGAGCCCATAGTAGCATTGTGGCTGCACACGGAAGTTTCTAGCATGAAAGATCTTATGATCCCTTTGAGCCTGGGTGGCCGGTCCAAAAAAAAACAGGCAAGTCCTGATAGACATCAGGTGCCTCAATCCACCCAGATGTGTGTTTAAGTTGCCACCTTAGATAAACCATTAAAATTATCAACTCACATCTGTCATGGATATCACTCACCCAATCCACGTCTACTAGCATAGCATGGCATAATAAGCAAACGTAGAAGTAACTCCCAAAGGTTTCATAATAAACAGTGATAGGTACTACCTCATCTACTTTCCATCCCACAATTTAATTAGATCCTAATCATGCAATGTGTGAGGATTGATCTAATGCAATAAAACATGGGTTGTAGAAAAGGTATGATCAAAGTGTGAACTTGCCTGCAAGGTTGATGAAGATGATTCGCACTCAAAACTCTTGATAGATCTACTCGTCACACTCCGGTCAATCTATCGTAAGCAAACAATAGTAACCACACAATAGTACTCATCTAATGCACAAGTAAAACTCGAACGAGAGAACGAACCAGAAAGTTCAACTTAAGAACTCCGGTTGCAAAGAAAGAACGAACCGAACAAAGAAACGGAAAACAAACGGCGGAAGAAAACAACTCGGTTCTAGCAAGTTGAAACTAGGTCAAATTTTACCATAGCAAAAACTTGTTCAAGTTGATTAGACGGAACGGCGGTTTCGAGACGAAACTCCAGGCACTTGAATCACCTGATTCCGATAAACGAGCGGGAAGAAAGACTGGAACGAAGATCGGATCTGAGATCGTGATCGCGGAATAAATCCGACGAGAAGAAAAAGAAGAACGGTTATACGACGGGCTTCGTTAACCTAGAAGGAATAATCGGTGATCATGTTCGTTGAAGACGAAACGGTCCGAAAGAAGAACGAAAACCGATCTAGAAAATCGGAACGGTTTGCCGAAGAATCGGAGAGAAAACGAATCGGTAGAGAAGAAAAGAATCGGAACGGTTTATAAGAAAACGAACCGAGGGAAAGAAGAGACGCGGCGCGGTACCTCCGGCGAACGGCGGCGTTGGGCGGCGGCGGCGGTGCACAGGCGGCGGCGGTGACGCAGGGCGGCGGCGGCGCGGCAAGGTGCGCGGTGCACGCAGGGCGCGGGCGGCTAGGGCGGCGGCGGGTGAGGCGCGGCGCGGGTGAGGGCGCGGGGTGGGCGGCGGGGGTGAGCGCGGCGCGGTGTGGCGCGGCTTGGAGAGAGGGGCTTGATGATGTTTAGAGGGGGGGGTGGGGGTATTTATATGGGGGGGGGGAGAGATTACTTGGGGTAGGGGACAAGAAATAGAATAGGAAAAAGAGTAGGAAAAAGAGTCCTAGAAGAAAAACGTAACAAAGGAAAGAGGAGGGGGCTACCCTAGAATCCTTTTAGGATTCGTAGAGCAAGAGGCGGTGGCCTGGGCGCTCCTGGCGCCGCGCTGCGCGCAGGGAGGCTGCGGCTTGGCTTGGGCCTTTGGCCCAGCTGGGCCTTGGTCCAGTTTTTTTTAACTGATTCCGCGCGCAGAAAAAAACGAAAAAGAAAACTAAACGGGCTCCAAAATCACTAAAGTAAATTTTACCCGACTCCTAAAAATGAGCCGAACAAAATGAACTTTTCTCCGGACCTAAAATGCAATTTTCGAAAACGCGCATTTTTCCCTATCCAAATAAAATGCAAATAAACTCCGGCAAACCAAAACTTGATCTATTTATTAAATCTTCATTTTTCCTATATTTTGGGAAAGTCATATTATTCCCTCTCTCATATTTTGATATCGAAAATAATAATTGAAGATGAAATAAATAAATCAAATGATCCTCTTTTCAATTTCGAGAAAACTCTCAAATATGAAAATAACGAAATCTCCAACTCTCTCCGAAGGTCCTTGAGTTGCGTGAAATTTCTAGGATCGACCAAAATGCAATAAGATATGCATAACATTCCAAATTGAAAATAAATTCAAAAGAACTTTGAATTTAATTCTTTGAAACTCCCAACTCATATTTCATATAATTTGAAGAAGTCATCTCATATAATTTGAAGAAGTCATCTTATCTTCTCTCGTGAAAATCATTGAGTTGCATAAAGTTTCAGAATTGAAAATATTTTCAAATGAAATTCAAATATTTCAACAACCCTTTTCATTTAATTTAAATGGAAGAAGTCATATCATCTTCGCTCAAGGGTTTTGTGTTTGAAAAGCATTTGAATTCACTCACTTTCAGACAATCAATCAAACAATCAGTCAAATCTATCTATTTATTATAACATTCCAAAATTTAGAATTTTGGGATGTTACAAACCTACCACCCTTAAAAGGAATCTCGTCCTCGAGATTTGGAGAGGCTAGCGAGAAAAGGTTAGGGTTAGGGGGTCTCCTCAAAATCCATTGATCATCAAAGAGGGTCTAGGATGCTACCACCCTTAAAAGCATGGTTACTGTTCCATCAAAACTCATATACTCCATCCTTATTCTTGACAGTGTTGGTCTTCTCAGATCCTCGAGAAAATTCCTTCTCTGAGCTCTTCCGGTAGTGGCATAACCTTTTCCTCAATTTTTCTATCCTTTCATCTTGGTAAGGTTCTTCCGAGATTGGGTCTTCTTAGCTGACGGGTCTGGCGCCAAAACTAAACAACTATCGATATCTCATGGTGGTCAACAATTTGTGGCTTCTCCTGCAGGAAATGGGTCTTGGTTGATCCTCACCGTATAACCTACGGTTGGCAAAGCTACCATGTACAAGGGAAAATTCTTATACCATTCTAAGGTTTAAACAAGGTTTAATATCGTCGTCTCTCTACTATAGGCAAGTCACTCTGATTTACCATCCCATATAGCAAGGCAAATAATAAGAGTAAGTCGGTATGGTGATCAATCCATCCCGCACCCAAATCTTTACCTTGTATACGGTTTAGCGAATCTCGCATTCTAACACTCGGTCATCCTCACAAGCATTGCAGAATTTCTCTTGTCAACGAACCAGGTTCGGATAAATCCATAGGTTCTGCAAGCCAAACAACCATCTATCGTTCCTTCCCAACCCTCAGGTTTTGCGTAAACTCCTATAAAATCGTCTGTCGACAAAGGTATATCCACTTCCAAGGTTTTTCCTTCAGCAAGAGTGTGCTTGCTTCTTGGCAGGTCCTGGGGCATGTGGGTTATGGCCCATCTCATCACTTGTAGTCCTTGAACTTATCATTGGGCAACTGATCATTATTCCAACATCCAACTTCCTAGTATTCTTAAATCCATCCAATTGTTCTATCTTCCTTCCTTATATTGGCACCAAACTAAAAACGTGATTACTCAGACTAATCATGGAATTTCCATTGATCCATATTTCCAACATCATACCTCCTTTATATCCAATAGTACTTCATCTCTTTCATCCTCGTGGGGTATCCCTCATATCGAGATAAAAACTTATACTTATGAAGTCCATATTCCACTTCGTGGAACATCATTATCCTTTCCAGGGTCAAGCGTCCTTACATGGGAATATTGGCCATCTCTGCATGGCACTTCTTCAACTGGGAAGCGTGAAACACATCATGAACTCCTAACAGTCCTTCGGATGACTCCAACTTGTAGGCCACTTCTCTCATACGCTCCAAAACTCGGTATGGTCCTACAAATCTCGGGGCTATCTTTACCTTAACTCCAAATCGTTTAACTCCTCACAAAGGAAACACATGAAGACATGCTTTGTCTCCAATATCATAGACTACCTCCTTGAGTTTGTGAGTCTACATAACTCTTCTTCCTGGACTGAGCTACCTTCAGTCTATCTCGAATCAACTTAACATTCTCTTCCGACTCCTTTGGTCCAAACAACTGTCGGTCTCCAACTTCATCCCACATACTCTTGGGGCATCACACATATCGAGACAAAACTCATATTCATTTTGTCCGAAATCCATTACAGGGTACTACCACCCTTAAAATGCACAAATCTTCCATAGACCATATTTCTCTTATCCTCAAAATGGTCAAAATCCTTCTTCATAGAGTAACAACTCATAAAATCCATATCAGTACCAACGATGCTACTTTATTCATTCTCAAATGATTACAATCTCTCGCTTCTCCATTACATGTCTCAACTCAACACCTCAATATAAAAGAAAAATGTTCTCACTTCTACTACTCCATTTCTTTTGTTGCAAACTCAACTATCTAGCACAAGTTTCCTTCTCCTTGGGGCATTCTCTAGCAAAGTGCCCTGCTCCTTTACAACTAAAACATATTACTTCTGACAAGTATCGAGGTTTCCTTTTTGGGCAATTGTTGAGGTAGTGCCCTGACTCCTTGCACCTGTAACAGGTGATATGACTCAGGTCCTTCCTGGAATCCAATCTACTTCTCTTTCTGGACTTTTCCATTCCCATCAAAGCTTCTATTTCCAGTGGGTCATACTCTACTTCCTCTGTCGGGAATTCTACTAGATTCCCATTCATACAATTCTAGGAGATGTGTCCTTCTTCTCCACATGAATAGCAAGACTTGGTGTAGGGTTTAATTGGTTCTTCTTTGGGTGTGTCCTCCACCTCTTTCTTCATCACAAGTTCTTCTAAACTTTCCATAAGAGCTCCTTTCATTGCTTCTTCCTTCTGCTGGATGGTTCTTTGTACCAAGGGGTAAATGTGATACTGAGCAGGGTAGTGGGTAGTCCCTTCACACAAGAAACAAGTGATCTGCCTAGTTGGGCATTCTTCAGTTGGGTGACTTCCTTCACAATTAGGGAATTCATCCTTGTGTTCTTTATGGGTGTGTCCGATTTCTCCACAAATCTTGCATGCACAAGGTTTCCTTATGTCCTTTCCATAAGGCTTCAATTTCTGGGACACAAACTGAGGCTTTTGCAAAGTCATCTTAAATTCCTTCCAAGGGGTTACTCCTTGCCATCCATTCATGGTTTGGTACATCCTCCACCAAGTAGCAGCACCTCTTTCAAAGCACTGAAGAGCATGCTGGGTCATATCATGTCCAACTATAGGGTTATTCTCCATGTGATCCTCCATGTTCTGAATCCATTGGTCCGTCTCCAATTGACTCATCGGTACCGAAAATGCAAGATCATCTTCATTCATCCTCTATTGGGTCCATGGGTTTGGGTTGAGATAAGAGAGATAGAAAGGGATACACACAACACAAACAAAAGTTTTGAAAAGATAGATTTTATTTGTGGCTGCCGGGAAAAACATCAAACAAATGACAGCTCACAAACATCGCATCTAACGTAGGTATATAATAGGGGTTTGGTCTTATAAAGGTCAATAAATCTTCAACGTCTCCAAACTCTTCAAGCCTTGTTCATGCCTCCAATGGCTTCTTCCGGTCATACTTGTCCTTCTCAAGTTCTTCTGCCAGATCAATCTCTGTTGACGTGAAATCTCTCGTGACATCCTTTAATATTCCGGAGTTGCATTTCAAACTTCTGGTTTCAACATCCTTCACATGAACCATGGTATACTGTCCTTCAGTTCCTGACAAATCTCCGGTATCTCGAGGTTGTAGCTCCTCCAGCTTGGCTACTCTCATCTTCAGGATCCTGAGTTCCTCATGAAATGCTCCTTGTCAAAATACGGTTTCTTGTAGCTCCATCTTAACTTCTTGATGTACTACTCCAGATCCTGGTGATACACTAGCTAAGGTTAAAACTTCTTACTAATAGGTGCTCCATCAGCCTTCTTCCATCAAATCCATTCTGAAGAAATGCATCCTTAACTCAGCACGGTGACAATAGCATAAGCGGGCGATGACATCACGGATAACCATGTTTCTGCTCTTGTCATTCCCATGAGTTATCATTCCATAGTTGATATCTCCTGCCTTAGGGTTTCTTTGACAAAACTTCGAGTTTTAATGCTCCATGTTCCAGTCTTTCTCCAATTTACCTTGATCTCGGTATTGACAGCTTCCTTAGTCTGTCAAG
The DNA here is from genome assembly GCF_003073215.2 of Triticum urartu. Lineage (NCBI taxonomy): Eukaryota > Viridiplantae > Streptophyta > Magnoliopsida > Poales > Poaceae > Triticum > Triticum urartu. The sequence continues at coordinate 631,684,540 of NC_053024.1, read as the reverse complement.
TTCCATAAGGGTAACCTTCCTAGGCCATGCAAATCTAGAAATTCTTCAGAGCCTTCAAATTCTACTTGTCTTCGGTCTTCAACCGTTGTAGTTTCCATTATCATAATGTATGGTAAAAATCTCCTTCATTCCATAGTGGTCTCAGTTGTCTGATATCTTGTACTTCTTGGAGTGGTCTCATCCGTCGAATCTTCGAATGGTTAAAAGGGGAAAAGGGTATGGTCTCACTAAAGAGAATTTTTGAATAAGCTCAGAAGAGAAGAGAGGTAAAAGATCTTTTTGAAAGGGGAAGTTGTAGAGAAAAATCTTTGCTATGGGCTTGCCAGTTTCTAGGGTCACGTCCTACAGTCAACATGTGCTCTGATACCATCTTGTAGCGACCCGACCCGAATGGGTCAAGTCTCTGTGCTTACGTGTCATCCCTGGATCGGTATGCTGACACACACAGTACTCGAAGGATTTATAACAGAGGTAAATCACATGTATAAAGTAACGTAAATACTATTACCTCAATCCAATAGCGGAAGCAACAAGGTTGTGGATTCCCATCAACACCAACGGCAAAGTTGAGTGTAGAAATCGTAACCCTAACGTATCACTTACTCGTTGTAAGAAACCTGCAACATGAGACGTTGCAGCCCAAAACGGGTCAGTACATTGAATGTACTGGCAAATTCACACCATAGAGAATGATGAACAATGGCTATCACTATATGCATATTTGGCTGGTGGAAAGCTCTATGGTTATAAGGTTTTTGCGTAAAGCCAATTTTTCCCTACTGCAAAGGAATAAGATTTAATAACTATCATGGTGGTTGTTAAACATTGAGAATGGTTGACAGCATTCTCAATCCCAATTAAGTAATTAAAACCCAACAACATTAATTAGAAGTAACGTGATGAGATTCACAATGATATTCAAGAACTAGATACTCAAGATGTCCATAACCGGGGACACGGCTAATCATGATTAGTTTATACACTCTGCAGAGGTTTGCGCACTTTTCCCCACATGACTCGATCGCCTCCGTTTGTTTTCTCGCACTACATGGTGTTTGAGAAACGGATGACCGAGACATAATCTTTCAGAAGCGCTAGCACCTTACATGTGGGGTAGACCGTACCACCTACAACCCCTACATCTTCTAGTCCACCCCGTAAGAGTTCGCACAACTTAGTCAACTATGCCAGAGCCCATAGTAGCATGTGGCTGCACACGGAAGTTTCTAGCATGAAAGATCTTATGATCCCTTTGAGCCTGGGTGGCGGTCCAAAAAAACAGGCAAGTCCTGATAGACATCAGGTGCCTCAATCCACCCAGATGTGTGTTTAAGTTGCCACCTTAGATAAACCATTAAAATTATCAACTCACATCTGTCATGGATATCACTCACCCAATCCACGTCTACTAGCATAGCATGGCATAATAAGCAAACGTAGAAGTAACTCCCAAAGGTTTCATAATAATACAGGTGATAGGTACTACCTCATCTACTTCCCATCCCACAGTTTAATTAGATCCTAATCATGCAATGTGTGAGGATTGATCTAATGCAATAAAACATGGGTTGTAGAAAAGGTATGATCAAAGTCTGAACTTGCCTGCAATGTTGATGAAGATGATTCGCACTTAAAACTCTTGATAGATCTACTCGTCACACTCCGGTCAATCTATCGTAAGCAAACAATAGTAACCGCACAATAAGTACTCATCTAATGCACAGGTAAAACTCGAACAAGAGAACGAACCAGATAGTTCAACTTAAGAACTCCGGTTGCAAAGAAAGAATGAACCGAACAAACGACGGAAAACAAACGGCGAAAGAAATCAACTCGGTTCTAGCAAGTTGAAACTAGGTCAAATTTTACCATAACAAAAACTTGTTCAAGTTGATTAGACGGAACGGCGGTTTCGAAACGAAACTCCAGGCGCTTGAATCACCTGATTCCGATAAACGAGCGAGAAGAAAAACTAGAACGAAGATCGGATCTGAGATCACGATCGCGGAATAAATCCGACGAGAAGAAAAAGAAGAACGGTTAAACGAACGGGCGTTCGTTAACCTAGAAGAATCCGGTGATCACGTTCGTTGAGACGAACGGTCCGAAAGAAGAACGAAAACCGATCTAGAAAACCGGAATGGTTTGGCGAAGAATCGGAGAGAAAACGAATCGGTAGAGAAGAAAAGAATCGGAACGGTTTATAAGAAAAACCGAACCGAGGGAAAGAAGAGACGCGGCGCGGTACCTCCGGCGAACGGCGGCGACGGCGGCATTGGGCGGCGGCGGCGCGGCAAGGTGCGGCGGCGGCGGTGACGCAGGGCACGGGCGGCGGCTTAGGGCGGCGGCGGGTGAGGCGCGGCGCGGGTGAGGGGCGCGGGGTGGGGCTGCGGTGGATGAGGCGGCGCGGGGTGAGGCGGCGCGGTGTGGCGCGGCTTGGGATGAGAGGGGCTTTGATTTGATGTTTAGAGGGGGGGTCTTGGGGTATTTATATTGGTGAGGGGAGAGATTACTTGGGGTAGGGGACAAGAAATAGAATAGGAAAAAGAGTAGGAAAAAGAGTCCTAGAAGAAAAACGTAACAAAGGAAAGAGGAGGGGGCTACCCTAGAATCCTTTTAGGATTCGTAGAGCAAGAGGCGGCGGCCTGGGGCGCTCCTGGCGCCTGGCGCTGCGCTGCGCGCAGGGAGGCTGCGGCTTGGCTTGGGCCTTTGGCCCGGCTGGGCCTTGGTCCAGTTTTTTTAACTGATTCCGCGCGCAGAAAAAAACGAAAAAGAAAACTAAACGGGCTCCAAAATCACTAAAGTAAATTTTCCCCGACTCCTAAAAATGAGCCGAACAAAATGAACTTTTCTCCGGACCTAAAATGCAATTTTTGAAAACGCACATTTTTCCCTATCCAAATAAAATGCAAATAAACTCCGGCAAACCAAAACTTGATCTATTTATTAAATCTTCATTTTTCCTATATTTTGGGAAAGTCATATTATTCCCTCTCTCATATTTTGATATCGAAAAAAATAATTGAAGATGAAATAAATAAATCAAATGATCCTCTTTTCAATTTCGAGAAAACTCTCAAATATGAAAATAACGAAATCTCCAACTCTCTCCGAAGGTCCTTGAGTTGCGTGAAATTTCTAGGATCGACCAAAATGCAATAAGATATGCATAACATTCCAAATTGAAAATAAATTCAAAAGAACTTTGAATTTAATTCTTTGAAACTCCCAACTCATATTTCATATAATTTGAAGAAGTCATTTTATCTTCTCTCGTGAAAATCATTGAGTTGCATAAAGTTTCAGAATTGAAAATATTTTCAAATGAAATTCAAATATTTCAACAACCCTTTTCATTTAATTTAAATGGAAGAAGTCATATCATCTTCGCTCAAGGGTTTTGTGTTTGAAAAGCATTTGAATTCACTCACTTTCAGACAATCAATCAAACAATCAGTCAAATCTATCTATTTATTATAACATTCCAAAATTTAGAATTTTGGGATGTTACACATGGTCAGGAAACCGTAACCATCTATTGATCAACGAGCTAGTCAACTAGAGGCTTACTAGGGACATGGTGTTGTCTATGTATCCACACATGTATTATGGTTTCCGGTTAATACAATTATAGCATGAACAATAGACAATTATCATGAACAAGGAAATACAACAATAACCATTTTATTATTGTCTCTAGGGCATATTTCCAACATTGGGTCCTTGTGCCATAGGTCAATGTACTCAAGGATCAAGTTTGGATCCAAAATCAGTGGCACACTTGTGCCCTTGGCTCTAGCGGCCTTGACCTGCCTGTCTCTGATGATTTTTGCAAGTTCATCATCATCAGCTTCGTCTTCATCTGACGACACTTGAAAAGCGACCTGCTTTTTTGAGGACTTGGTCGAGAGCCTCGTCCAGCAGTTGCCTTGGTCTTCAACAGAGTGGGACCAGTTGAAGAATGCAGTGGTGCTGAGGAACTAGCAGATGCTCTTGAGGCAATAGAGATGCCCGTCGTCCTTTGGCACGTGGCAAGATGCGTAGGTGCTGAGGATTTGGTCGGAGCAGCTGAGGACTTTGGCGGAGGAGCTGAGGATTTTGAAGTGGGAGCAGCTTGAGGAGTTGGCCGTGAGGGCTTTGAAGAATCTGGCCATGAGGGCATTGCTGAGGAACTTGGCCGTGAGGGCATTGCTGGTGAAGCACTTGGCTTGTGAGCAGGCTTCTTTGGCATGACCTTCTTTGGCTTGCTTGCAGAGGCCTCAACAGTGGCAGCAACAGCAGCAGAGTCTTCATTGAATTTCCTCATTGCTTCTCTTGCTTGTCTGGTCAACTTAGCCTGGCGCTTGGCCCATTCATTAGGGTAATCCTCACTACGCTTGAGGCTGGTGGGATCTGCTTCTTGGCTAGGTGCCAACAGAGGTCTTGGGCATGGAGGATTGAGAGTGAATTTCTTCATGTACTTGGGAGTAACATACATGTACTCCCTCCACTCTCTTGCCCATCTCCTCTCTATTTTTTGAATGCGCACTTTGCGCTCATTCTTGGTTTCCTTTCCATGAGTGGCCTCATTAGGAGTGCAATAGTCCTTGTATATGTCATCAGGGATCTCAAAAGCAGTATTGACCTCAGGCCTCTTTCCTCCCTTCTGTGGCTTCTTTCCATCAGCCATTTTATTCAGATGAGGAATTTGAACAATGGAATTCTCTGAAGATGTATGCAACTTTTCTTCGAGGAACGCTGCAAATGAGTTAAGTTGATGAGAACCTAGTGATTCGGCAGCTGACATGAGTACTTGTGAATAGAGTATAGTTGCGAGGAATATGGAGAGGTCATATGCGTTCTCAGAGGTTTTTAAAAAAGGAGCAAGTTTGAGGAATTTGACCAGATGAGTCTTGAAGAATTTCACTAAGCGTTCTTTGTCTTAGGTTCCAGAGATGTATAGACCGAAAATCCACACATTTGAGGAATCTTGAAGAAAAATATAGCTTAGAGAAAGGAATCAAGAACAGATGACATGTGAGGTGTTCAGTGTGTGATGAATTTGAAGTATAAACACCTTTGAAGATTTTGTAGTTATCATTTGAATCAAAGAGGGCAGTAAAAGTAACTTTTAATTACCCTGGACGAAAGAACACGACGAACTGAGAGGTGTAGATGTGAAGTTCGTCAGTTCAGATCTTCCACGCCCTAACTTGGCAGAGGAAGACAGCTACGGCAGCGGCGAAGTGAAGAAATCCGCAGCCGACACGAGTCCGACGGCGACGAGGTTGAGGCAGTGAAGCTCTTCCTCACCGACGACGATGAAGTAGCAGCGGCTCTAGGGTTTGAGAAGCTCGAGCTGGAGTGAGAACGAGCGGAGTAAAAGTGAAGTGAGGAAGGGGAGGGATATTTATAGCCACGGTGAAAAAACTGTTCGCCCGAAGAAATTGGACGAACGTGCCCATGACCCTTCTCATTCGCTTGACATGTGCCACCCACGTACTGAGAAGTGGAGATTGTGTGAGACTGTGGGTGAATGGATAAGTGTTGTCGTGGGATGTGGAACGGTTTGAGCGGCAAAGCCGAAAATTTAGATAGGATAAGTTAAAGTTCCGTTCGCAAATTCTTCAGCTGACAAGGACACAGTGAAGATTTTGAACGAGTTTCAAATAGAGCGCACATGAAGAATTTGTGAATAGATTGGGTTGAGTATAGCATAGAGGGGGAAGGGTCCGATCACATTCACTTAGCAGAAAAGGCAATATGAAGAAATAGCTATGAGTGAATGCTGTAGAGGACATAAACTCACATATATATATATATAGCCAATGAAGAAAAACGACGAAAATGGTGAAGACAATGCAAGTTGAAAAACAACCGAGGAATTTCAAAGAACTGAGGAAAAGCTCAATTGAAGATTTTCAACATTTTGTGGTGGTGTGACCCACCATATAAGAATGATAATTTCAGACACCGCATACAATTGTCGTAGGGTTCTGAGAATCAAATTCTTCATTAATTTCTTCACACTTAGAGTGTTAGTCTTCATTGATTGAGGAAAAACGTTTCTTCATGTGTTGCACATCTAAGTCATCAATTTTGCATAAGTGTTAGGATGAGTGTCCTTTTCAAAGAACATTCGAAGATTCTAGGATATTTAGCTCACACCGCAACTTGCTAAATCTCTTCTCATCCAAGGGCTTAGTGAAGATATCGGCTAGCTGTTCTTTAGTCTTCACATGCTCAATAGAGATGTCGCCCTTCAACACATGATCACAAAGAAAATAATGACGAATCTGAATGTGCTTTGTCTTCGAGTGCTGAACTGGGTTATGAGCAATCTTGATGGCACTCTCATTGTCACAGTAGAGTGGCACATTCTTCACGTTGACACCGTAGTCCTTGAGAGTTTGCTTCATCCATATCAGTTGAGCACAGCAAGAACCAGCAACAATGTACTCAGCTTCAGCAGTAGACAGTGATACGCAGTTCTGTTTCTTCGAGGACCAATAGACCAAAGATCGTCCGAGGAAATGGCATGTGCCAGATGTTGACTTGCGATCCACACGATCACCAGCATAGTCAGAGTCTGAAAATCCAATGAGATCAAAATCCGAGCCCTTGGGGTACCATAATCCAAGTGTTGGTGTGTGAGCTAGATATCGAAGAATATGCTTCACAGCTTTATGGTGTGATTCCTTCGGTGTAGCTTGAAATCGGGCACACATGCAAACACTAAGCATAATATCTGGCCTAGATGCACATAGGTACAATAAAGAACCAATCATGGAGCGGTATACCTTTTGATCGAAGTCAATACCATTTTCATCAGTGCATAGATGGCCATTTGTGGGCATAGGGATTTTGACTCCTTTGCAATCTTGCATGTCGAATTTCCTCAGTACATCCTTGAGGTATTTCTCCTGAGATATGAATATGCCATTGCGTTGTTGACGAATCTGAGGACCTAAGAAGAATTTCAATTCTCCCATCATAGACATTTGATATTCTTCACTCATCATATAGGCAAATTCATCAGTATAACGTTGATCAGTACAGCCAAAGATAATATCATCAACATATATATGGCACACAAACAATTCACCATCATAAGATTTAGTGAAAAGAGTTGGGTCAAGTGAAACGAGTTTGAAGCCTTTCTTCATGAGGAATTCCTTCAAAGTATCATACCACGCCCGTGGGGCCTGCTTGAGGCCATAGAGGGCCTTATTGAGTCTGAAGACTTTGTCAGGATGCTTTGGATCTTCAAAACCTGGGGGTTGAGCAACATATACTTCTTCCTCAAGCTTACCATTGAGGAATGCACTTTTCACATCCATTTGATATAAAGTGATATCATGATGGTTAGCATAAGCAAGTAATATGCAAATAGCTTCAAGTCTAGCAACAGATGCAAAAGTTTTATCGAAATCAATTCCTTCAACCTATGTGTAGCCTTGAGTTGCAAGCCATGCCTTATTCCTCACCACAAGGCCATTTTCATCTTGCTTGTTGCGGTAGATCCACTTTGTGCCGATGATATTGTGCTTGCGAGGATCTGGACGTTTGACCAATTCCCAGACGTTGTTGAGCTCGAATTGATGTAATTCCTCTTGCATAGCTTGAATCCACTCAGGCTCCAGAAATGCTTCATCTACCTTAGTGGGCTCTGTGATAGAGACGAAAGCAAAGTGCCCACAAAAGTTAGATAAATGTGAAGCTCTTGAGCGTGTGAGAGGACCTGGAATGTTGATGTTGCTGATGATTTTCTCAATTTGCACTTCATTTGCAACACGAGGATGAGCGGGTTGACGTTGAGGATTTTGAGCAGCATTTTCTTCAGTACCATTTTCCTCAGGTGCATTAGCATGACGTTCTTCATGCTCTGGAATAACTTCTTCAGCTGATTCTTCAGTAGGAATGACATCCTATGAAGCCTTGAACTTAATAGATTCCTCAGGACGTATTTCATCCGTCATAGGAGGTAGGTGCTCTCTTTGCGAGCCATTAGTCTCATCGAACCACACATCTACAGTTTCAACAACCTTGTGATGACAGGTGTTCAAGACTCTGTAGGTGTGCGAGTCCTTACCATAACCGAGCATAAAACCTTCAAGTGCTTTCGGTGCAAATTTATAACTGTGATGAGGATCTCTAATCCAACATTTAGCACCGAAGACTTTAAAATAACTCACACTGGGTTTCCTGACAGTGAGAAGTTCATATGCTGTCTTCTTGAAGAATTTGTGAATATATACCATGTTGATGATGTGGCACACAGTATCAATTGCCTCAGGCCAGAAGCAAGGAGGCGTCTTGTACTCATCAAGTATAGTGCGGGCCATCTCAACAAGAGTCCTGTTATTGCGCTCCACGACGCCATTTTGCTGAGGAGTATAAGGAGTAGATAACTCATGAGTAATACCAATTTCATCAAGATAGTCATCAAGGCCAGTGTTCTTGAACTCAGTTCCATTATCACTCATGATGTGCTTGATCTTCACACCAAAGTTAGTTGAAGCCCTCGAGGAAAATCGTTTGAAGACTTCCTGCACTTCAGTTTTGTAAGTGATAATATGGACCCATGTATATCGAGAGTAATCATCAACAATGACAAAGCCATATAAAGATGCATCATTGGTAAATGTGGCATAGTGAGTAGGGCCAAAGAGATCCATGTGAAGCAATTCAAATGGTCGAGTAGTAGTCATGATAGTCTTTGCTGGATGCTTGGCCTTGGTCATCTTTCCAGCTTCACAGGCTCCGCATAAGTGATCCTTGAGGAATTTGATATTTTCAATGCCAATGACATGTTTCTTCTTTGCGAGCGTGTGCAGATTCCTCATGCCAGCATAACCAAGTCGTCGATGCCATAGCCAGCCTTCTGAAGCTTTTGCAAGAAGACATGTAGTAGGTTGTGGTCCTGTAGAGAAACCAACAATATACAAATCTCCTCTCCTAAAGCCTTTGAAGACTTTGGAATTGTCAGTTTCCATGATCACAACACAACGATACTTGCCAAAGACAACCACCATATCAAGATCACAAAGCATTGAGACAGACATGAGGTTGAACCCTAAGGACTCGACAAGCATGACTTTGTCCATGTGTCGATCCTTTGAGATTGCAACCTTACCTAGACCCAATACCTTGCTTTTGCCTTTGTCAGCGTAGGTGATATGCTTCAGATGTGATGGAGATAAAGCAGTGTCCATCAATAAGCTCCTGTCACCAGTCATGTGATTTGTACATCCACTATCGAGAGGACCCACTCAGTGGCTTTGGGTTGATCATCCTGCAGATGAATTAGTGCAACTTACAAACTCATATACTTCACCAATGAATAATATGGTATCAATTTCATCAGACAATAGAACAGATAAAACAATATGAGGACGTGAGAAATGAAAATTCATTTCTTCATGATTAGCTTGCGTCCTTTCAAGCATATTCAGGTCTCCAGCAAATTCTTCAGATGATTAAGTTCGTTTGGAGACCTGACCCTGCATAAGAGATTAGTTCTTTTTCTTCACCACCCACATTTGAAGGGGTGGCAAAGAGTTCATCATTCTGCGAGCTCCATAAGAGAAAGGTGGCATAGACGCCAATCCACTTCGTTTCACATAAGAGGGGTTAGGATAAGCATAAGAGTAGGCAGAGAAATTCTTCGAGGACTTATGGACATAATGATTTGATGAATAATGCACATATCCATAATCCTTAGATCTTCCCTGCGAAACAGACGGGTTAGCACGATGATGTTCACATGAGGACTTTAATTGTTTTGAGGAATTTGATCCATGAGAGGAGTTTGGTCCGTATGAGGACTTGGATCCATATGAAGAATTTGATCTGGGGTTCCTATTCTTCACAGGTGGTGTCATGATGACATTCACCTGAAGATTTTCAAGGCACCTTTTGGGAACCCAGATTTTCTTCATAGGAGGACCGTTCCTGCAGTTAGTGCCAACATATCTAGCAAATACTTCAGCATTCTGATTTTTGAACAGTTTATAGTTAGAGTCAATGGACTCATCGGAAGAATATGAAGATTCACATGTAAAGCCAGATAAAGTAGATGGATCCACTAAAGGTCCCTTTGCAGCAACCCATGAGGTTTTGGGATACTGCTCAGGTTTCCAGTAGGTCCCATCAGCATTGATTTTCCTCTCAAAGGTAATACCCTCTTTCCTAGGGTTCCTGTGAGGATCTGCCTTTTAAACACGTCACAAAGTGCTTGATGCCCTTTGAGGCTTTTGTGCATGCATGTCATATACAATTCCTTCAGCCCTGCATCATTAGTGATACTAGTAATGTCCTCATATGAGGAATTAGTGATAGCGGAGGCAGTTGAAGAATTTGCAGCAATGGAAGTATTTGAGCATTCAGGTGAAGAATTAGCAGTTTCACGTTCAATGCACTTCAAACATGGAGGAACAAATTCATCCTGAGTAGCGCTGATCTGTTGAGCAAGTAATGAATCACGCTCCTTCTGAAGATCTTCATAACTCACTCTTAGCTTCTCAAGATCTTGCTTTCTTTGAAGAAATTCATAAGAAAGCTTCTCATGATCAGATAAGAGAGTGTTATGATGACTTTGAAGGGTGTCAAACTTAGATTGAAGTCTCTGAAGACTATCAGCCAAAGCTTTTGACTGATCCATTTCTTCACCCAGCATATCATCGCTTTTATCCAGCATGTATTGAACCTTTTCCAAAGCTCTTTGTTGTTTAGTGGCAAGGGAAGCAAGTTTGACATAACTGGGTCCAAATTCATCACCAGATTCATCATCACTGGACTCAGATAAGTAGCATTCCATTACCTTGGCACCTTTTGCCATAAGACATGGTGCAGAGGATGATGATTCTGGATCGAAGGTCATAGCCTTGCGCGATTCCATGAATTCTTCGAACCAGGGTTCATTGTGAGATCGATGGCCTTCATAGACCTCAGAGAGCCGATCCTAGATGAGTATCGCATGGCTGAGATGCATAACGTTCCTGAACTGATTTTGTGACAAGCTGCAGCAGATGATGTCCTTCGCCGTGAGGTTGAGAAGTGTGTATTTGCGAATATCATCAGCCTCCACCATCTTGCATAGGTCAGTAAGACCAACCTCGGTGACGGTCCAGAGTTTACTGTTCATCTCCATGAGGCGCTTCTTCATCATGGCCTTCCACTTGGGATAATCATGACCGTCAAAGATGGGGCAAGTCACAGTCTTCATTCCTGTGGTCGACATAACTAAACTCCAGGCGGTTAAACCAAAATCACATAGAACAAGGGAGTACCTTGCTCTGATACCAATTGAAAGTGCGTTACATCGACTAGAAGGGGGGTGAATAGGCGATTTTTATGAATTCTTCACTGAGGAATTGCGGGTGAGGAAATTCCTGAGTGAAGAACTACTTGCAGCGGAATAAGTACTCAGAAGTAAACATAGCAGTGCATGAGCATGGTCTTCATGATGAAATGAAAATAAGTATAGAGTACAGAAAGCGTAAACACAGGATAACACAGGATAAGACAAACAGACTGAAGAAATTGAGCTGAGGAAATAGAGGAAGTCTTCAGTCAAAGTCATCAAACAGATATAAACAAGAACTCAACATATAAATGAGGAAATGGAAGGGTTGAGGAAATGGAACCAGGTAGCTTGGTGAAGACAATGATTTGGTAGACCAGTTCCAACTGCTGTGACAGTTGTACGTCTGGTTAGGGCAGCTAGGTATTTAAACCTGAGGACACACAGTCCCGGACACCCAGTTCTGAACACGCAATTCAAAACACTCAGTCCTCACCGTATTCCCCTTGAGCTAAGGTCACACAGACCTCGCCCAATCACTCGTGGTAAGTCTTCAGGTGACTTCCAAACCTTCACAGACTTGGTCACTCGGCGATCCACAATTTCCTCTTGGATGCTCTAGACCATGACGCCTAACCATCTAGAAGATGCACAGTCTTCAAAGGTAACAAGCGTCGGATCCACGCAGGATCAATCTCTTCAGTGATGCTCAATCACTTGGGGTTTGTAGGTGTTTGGGTTTGGGTTTTCCTCACTTGATGATTTTCACTCAAAGTCCTTGGAGGATGGGATGCTCTCAAATGACAAGTGTCAGTTTCTCTCGGAGTAGCCAACCAGCTAGTGGTTGTAGGGGGCGGCTATTTATAGCCTAGGGAGCAGCCCGACATGATAAGACATAAATGCCCTTCAATGATATGACCGTTAAGTGGGTAGATATTTTGGGACAGCTCGCGCATACCACAGCAATGGTCAAAATTTTGAGTATCAAATTCCTCAGGGCTATCATGTTCCTCACTGTGTAGGCAATCCGCACTGGCGAATTCCTAACTCCTCAGTTAGAACAAATTCCTCAGAGACCAGAAGAACTTTGTCTTTGTCACTGAAGAAATTTGACTGAACTGTATGAGATTTCCAATGGCTTCACTCGAAGGGATTGATAGGTGTAGGATTTGAGTTGAGCATCACATGGAAATTTTTCCTTAGTATTTCCTCGACCCCCTTTAATAGTACGGTGTTTCCTATGACTCAAGAAAGAGAAAATGAAACTACGAAAAAAAAGTCTTCATGCTTCATGCTCCTCGAATGAATACCAAGTCTTCAGGATTGCACCAATTTCTTCACTTTCAAAGTCTTCAGAAAGCCAAAGTCTTCAGTCGAAGAACTTCATTTTTAGGGGTCGACTTTCTCTGTAAATATCAAACTCCTCATAGACTTATAGACCTATGTACACTCATAAACACATTAGTCTCTTAACCCATAAGTCTTCAATACACCAAAATCACTAAGCGGAACTAGATGCACTTAAAAAATCCTACGCACATGCAACATTATGGTGATGCATAGCAACGAGAGGGGAGAGTGTTGTCTATGTACCCTCGTAGACCGTAAGCGGAAGCGTTGTGACAACGCGGTTGATGTAGTCGTACGTCTTCACGATCGATCGATCCTCAGTAACGAACATACGACACCTCCCCGTTCAGCACACGTTCAGCTCGGTAACGTCCCGCGAACTCACGATCCTGTAGAGCTTCGGGGAAGAGCTTCATCAGCATGACGGCGTGATGACGGTGTTTATGAAGCTACCGATGTAGGGCTTCGCCTAAGCACCGCTACGATATGACCGAGGTGGATTATGGTGGAGGGGGGCACCGCACACGGCTAAGAAAGATCAATGATCAACTTGTGTGTCCATGGGGTGCCCCCTGCCCCCGTATATAAAGGAGGGAGGAGGAGAGGCCGGCCCTAGAGAGGGCATGCCATGTGTGGGGAGTCCTACTAGGACTCCCAAGTCCTAGTAGGATTCCCTTTTTCCTTTCCGGAGTAGGAGAGAAGAAAGAAGGAAAGAGAGAGGGAGTAGGAAAGGGCAAGGGGGAGGGGCGCCGCCCCCTTTCCCCTAGTCCAATTCGGACCCAAGGGGGGCGCGCGCCTCCTTCCCTTTGTCCTGCCTCCTCTATTCCCGTATGGCCCAATAAGGCCCAATACTTCTCCCGGCGAATTCCCGTAACGCTCCAGTACTTCGAAAAATACCTGAATCACTCGGAACCTTTCCGGTGTCCGAATATATCCTTCCAGTATATCAATCTTTACGTCTCGACCATTTCGAGACTCCTCGTCATGTCCCTGATCTCATCCGGGACTCCGAACAAAATTCGGTCATCAAATCACATAACTCATAATACAAATCATTACAGAAGTTAAGCGTGCGGACCCTACGGGTTCGAGAACTATGTAGACATGACCGAGACTCATCTCCGGTCAATAACCAATAGCGGAACCTGGATGCTCATATTGGCTCCTACATATTCTACAAGGATCTTTATCGGTCAAACCGCATAACAACATACGTTGTTCCCTTTGTCATCGGTATGTTACTTGCCCATGATTCGATCGTCGGTATCTCAATACCCAGTTCAATATCATTACCGGCAAGTCTCTTTACTCGTTTCGTAATACATCATCCCGCAACTAACTCATTAGTTGCATTGCTTGCAAGGCTTATAGTAATGTGCATTGCCGAGAGGGCCCAGAGATACCTCTCCGACAATCGGAGTGACAAATCCTAATCTCGATCTATGCTAACTCAACAAATACCATCGGAGACACCTGTAGAGCACCTTTATAATCACCCAGCTACGTTGTGACGTTTGGTAGCACACAAAGTGTTCCTCCGGTATTCGGGAGTTGCATAATCTCATAGTCATAGGAACATGTATAAGTCATGAAGAAAGCAATAGCAATATACTAAACGATCGAATGCTAAGCTAACGGAATGGGTCAAGTCAATCACATCATTCTCTAATGATGTGATCCCGTTAATCAAATGACAACTCATGTCTATGGCTAGGAAACTTAACCATCTTTGATTCAACGAGCTAGTCAAGTAGAGGCATACTAGTGACACTTAGTTTGTCTATATATTCACACATGTACTAAGTTTTCGGTTAATACAATTCTAGCATGAATCATAAACATTTATCATGATATAAGAAAATATAAATAACAACTTTATTATTGGCTCTAGGGCATATTTCCTTCATTGTTGGCGATGAATGCCAGCAGGGGCTTCCCAGGGATGCTTGGCAGCATAGACTGCATGCACTGGGAGTGGAAGAACTGTCCTTCTGCTTGGCAAGGGAAGTATAATGGCCATGTCAGGGCTTGCACTGTCATACTAGAGGCCGTGGCGTCTCAAGATCTCTGGATCTGGCACTTTTTCTTTGGCATGGCCGGATCACATAATGATATCAACGTGCTTCAGCGCTCGCCGGTGTTTGCTAGGCTTGCCGAACGCAACAGCCCACCGGTGAACTTTACTGTCAATGGCCACAACTACGACAAAGGATACTACCTGGGTGACGGTATCTATCCTCAGTGGACCACTATTGTCAAGACAATACCCAACCCTGTTGGAGAGAAGAGCAAAAGATTTGCCCAAGAGCAAAAGAGTGCTAGGAAGGATGTCGAGTGTGCCTTTGGTGTTTTGAAATCTCAATGGGGGCATCATTCGGTATCCTGCTAATACCTGGAGCACGCAGAAACCGTGGGAGGTGATGACTTCTTGTGATCATGCATAATACACTACAAAAAAAGACACATCCGTGACATTTTGGGCCGAACGAAAAAAATTCTGTCATACATATGACACTTCTATGATGATAATTGTGACAAAACCCGGTATCATCATAGATGTGGTGGGCTCCTACTTCTATGACAAAAATTCATGACAGAAAATGGGCCTTTCGTCCTGGGCGGGCCGGAGACGCAGCTGCATGACATTCTTTGGGCCGTCCATGACGGAAAAAACCGTGGTAGAAGCGACGGGGAGGAAAATTTTGGGGAGTTCCCGGTTACGGTGGGAGGTCGGGGGCCGAGCGATGCGTGTTTCTCTTGTACACGTACGCGCGTGTGTGCGAGGCGTTGGCTCTAACTGAACCCGAGCGAGGTGTTGGGCTCTAACTGAACCCGAGCGATTGCACTGCAGGCTACGCGGTACTGAACCCGAGCGATCGATCGATGGCTGTTAACTGAACCCGATCGAGCAATTCCTTCGCTACTGCTGCTAACTGAAGCTGGTCGATTGGATGAACAGTGAGCGTTGCGGGGGGGGGGTTGGATGAACAGTGAGCGGTGACGTTGCCTCTGGATGAATAGGACCCCGTGCTGTGGAGGGCTGGATGAACAGTAGACGGTGGAGGGGTGCTTGTGGAGGGGTGGTTGAACAGGACCCCGTGGTGTGGAGGGCTGGATGAACAATAGATGGTGAAGGGGTGCCCGTGGAGGGGTGGTTGAACAGTAGCCGGTGGAGTAGCGCGCGGTGGAGGCTGGATGAACAGGAGCCCATGGAGGCTGGAGGAGGTCGACGGTGGAGATGAACAGTATCCCGTGGAGTCCCGTTTTGCGGTACGCCACACCCCTCCCGATGAACATGACCCATGTTTCGATCGTAGGAGGTCCGTTTCATCCGTTTTGCGATACGCCACACCCCTTCCCGATCAACAGGACCCCCGTTTCGACCGTAGGAGGTCTGTTTTGTCCATTTTATAGTACGCCACACCCATCCCGATCAACAGGACCCCCGTTTCGACCGTAGGAGGTCCGTTTCCTCCGTTTTGTGGTACACCACACCCCTCCCGATCAACAGGACCCCATTCTGAATGTAGGAGGTCCGTTTCCTCCGTTTTGCGGTACGCCAGGCCTTGTTTCCATCGCCTGTTCCGTCTAAGCCCTCCCGATGAACACGACCACGCATTCCGTTCCGACCCAGCCGGTTGGCTCCCACGCGTTCTGTTGCCTCACGATGAACACGACGCATTCCGTTGCCTCCCGATGAACACGACGCATTCCGTTGCCTCCCCATGAACACGACGCATTCTGTTGCCTCCCCATGAACACGACGCATTCCGTTGCCCCCCATGAACACGACGACGACGCTGTTTCTCCGTTCCGACCCAGCCATGTACACGAGCCCTGGCCATACGTATGCGCGAGTAGGCGTTCGAGACCCGCCCGTATGTACACATATGTGGCCGTGTTTTCTTTCTTGCACCCTGGCCGCTGTACGTACATGTACATGCTACGTGCGCGCCTCTACATCCACCAGTATATATGTACGTACACGTTCGCGACCAGAATGACAACGCTACGTATGCTTCGACTAGGTGGGTCCCGACTGTCAGGCACTTCCTTGCGTGCGAAGATGTAGCTGGTGGGTCCCAGCAGTCAGGGGGGAACGTTGTTTTCGCGAAATACGGTGGCCCGTCCGGTGGGTCCCTGCTGTCAGGTGGAGGAATAATTATTTTGCAGGTAATAAGGAGGCACTTCCTTGCTGCGGCCATGGACCCAGCTGTCAGCCTCTCCACGTACAGTCCATGTCCGATGGAAGCCGTTCCTTGACCACGTTGACCACGCCGGGTCGAGAGTACCAGGGCGGTGGACGACGGCGAGGCCTAAGAAGGGGACGGCGCGGAGCCGGGGAAGACGCGACAGTGGATGCCCACGCGTAGAGGAGTACGATGGTTCACTGGTTCGCTGCGGTGTGAGGCTGTTGTCGCCGCAGAATAACAGGGGGTGTGAGTGAGTAGAGGGATGGCCTGGCCAGCGGTGGGAGTAGTAGGGGGCGGTGAGGCCTCTGCCGCATCGCAGCCGGCCACGGGAGGCAGGAGCACGAGGCACGACCGGCGTTGGTTTGGGCGACTGGAGCAAGAAGACCAGAGGTTGAAGAAGCACTACGGCCGTTGGATGGACATCGTACGGTCACTGGAGCTAGAATCGTGCATATTGACTAAGTTGACAAAGCCTCCCGTCCCCGTCAACTTAGTAGGCCCACAAGTCAGCCTGCCACTATACTGGGTCCCAGCTAACAGGGGGAGTATTCATTTTTTGTGCGTAATAAGGAGGCACTTCCTTGCGTGCGAAGATATAGCTGGTGGGTCCGAGCTGTTAGCGGCGGTAATGTTTTTTCGTCAAATACAGAGGCCCTTTCGGTGGGTCCCTGATGTCAGGTGGAGGAATCATTATTTTGCGCGTAATAAGGAGGCATTTCCTTGCGTGCGGCCGTGGACCCAGCTATCGGCCTCTTCACGTACAGTCCACTTCAGATGCATGTCGGTCGTTGACCACGTTGACCAGGCCGCGCCGAGAGCACCAGGACGGTGAACGACGGCGAGGCCTAGGAAGGGAACGACACGGAGGCAGGGAAGACTCGGCAGTTGTTTCCCACGCGGAGGGGAGTATGACTGTACGAGGGTTTACTGGTTCGTCTGCCGTCGCCGGAGAATAACAGCAGGTGTGGGTGAGTAGAGGGATGGCTAGGCCAGCGATGGGAGTACGGTGGGGCGGTGAGGCCTGCGCGGCAGCAGAGCCGACCGTGGGGAGGAGGGAGCAGGCAGTCCCGCCGGCGCTTGTTTGAGTGGCTGGAGCAGGAAGAGCAGAGATTGAAGAAGCACGACGGCCGTTGGATGGTCATCCAACAGTCACTGCTTGTGCGTCAACCTTTTTTTTAGGAAAGCCTCAAATCTGTGGAAAACAGCATACAACCCATCTGCCATTATTTCTAATAATTTACAGCCCATTTGCTAATTATTAAGGTTTTTTTGGAGCCCATATTCTTTTTGTTAGCATTACAGCCCATATTGTGGCCACGGTTAAAAAATTATACAAATTTTTGCATCGGTGCGGTCCGAACTGTTTTTAATCCCGAAATTTTGACTCACATTCAAATTGATTTTAAAAATAAATGTATATCAATATAAAATCCACAAATTCTCCATGCATAAAAATTAATGTAATTTAAAATCTCAAAATGAAAAAAAAGATATTTGAAACTAATTGCCGGTTTTATGTGTTTTAAAAATGTACAGCCCATTTCTCATTACTGATGGGCCATTTTCTCGGCCAGCCGAATGAAAGCTCTCCTCGTCTTGAAAGATTTGCAGCCCAACAGGCCTGACAAAGTGACTTACTTGGCAAATCACAAAAAAACTGGGTTGTGGCCGTGGACCCAGTTGTCAGCCTCTCCACGTACAGTACTCTTCCGATGGAATGTCGTTGACCATGTTGACCACGCCGCGCCGAGAGCACCAAGGCGGTGGGTGACGGCGAGGCCTAGGAAGGGGACGACGCGGAGCCGGGGAAGACGCGGCAGTGGATGCCCACGCGGAGAGGAGTATGAGGGTTCACTGGTTCGGCTGCGGTGTGAGGCTGCCGTAGCCGCAGGGCCTGGCTAGCGGTGGGAGTAGTAGGGGGCGATGATGCCTCAACGACAGCACAGCCGGCCACTAGAGGCGGGAGCAGGCGGTCTCCCCGGCGCTAGTTTGGGCGACTGGTGCAAGAAGAGCAGCGATTGAAGAAGCAGCAAGACCGTTCGATTCAAATCCAACGGTTACTGCTGCTAAAATCGTTTGTTGACTAAGTTGACAAGCCCTGCGTACGCGTCAACTTAGTAGGCCCACAGGTCAGCCTCCCAACCGGTGCGCCCCAGATGTCAGTGGGAGGAATCATTTTTTTCGCATAATAAGGAGGCAGTTGATTGCGTGCGGCCAGGCCAGCGGAGGGAGTAGGGTGGGCCGCGGAAGCCTGCGTGACATCACAGCAGGCCACAAGAGGAGGGAGCAGGCAGCCCCACCGGCGCTAGTTTAGGCGGCTGGAGCAGGAAGATCAGAGATTGAAGAAGCACGTCGGCCGTTGGATGGACATCCAACAGTCACTGCTGCTAGAATCGTGTGTTCACTGACAAAGCCATGCGTAAACAAGTCAGCCTTGAAATCTGTGGCGTGTACAACCCATTTGCTATTATTTTTATAATTTTACTCATTTTCTAATTCATATGGAATTTATTGCAGCCCGTTTTCCATTTTTAGAATTGCTGGCCATTTTCTGGTCAGTACCAGGGTCAAAAAATTAACTAAATATGTGGGAAATTTTGAAAATTCACAAATTTTTGCTGGGGAATGAAATATTCTTAATCCAAAAATTAATAGCCATACTAAAACAAATTTAAAAATAAATTAGTACTATGTCATGTTAAATCCAATGAAATATGCATAAGATATCAGTGAAGAACAAAAACAAAAAAAGAAACTTATATCCCATTTGCTATAATTTTTTTGGAATTTTCAACCCCTTTTGATATTACTTTTAACAGACATTGACCATACTCTTAAGCCAGGTCGGAATGCATCCCTCCTCGTCTTGAAAGATTTGCAGCCCAGTAATTCAGAGAAAACAAATAGGCCTAGCTTGGGTATTCTTCAAAAAGAAATACTGGGTTACCAATTTTCCCAAAGAACTGGTGCATGAGCATTTAGCTTTATTTATTTATTTATTTACTTATTTATGTTTAGGGGACCATGAGCATGTACCTGGGCCGGATTCATGTGAGAGCCTCCCTTCCAGTTAATTATGGGCTTCTCTATTGGGCCTTCATCAGTGGGCTGCATGTTATCAACAAGTGGAAAATGTGTTCCGTACAAAAAATAGTTTGCGCTACGTACGGTACGGGGCACTAAAGGATTGAACCGTGCAACGACTTCCAAAACATTGTGTTTGTCGTTCTAACAACACATTTATTCAACCAACAGACGAAATATACTACTGATTGTACATTGAAAATAGTAGCAGCAGCAACCAGGGCTGGGGGTGCAACAGAAGCAGTAAGCAGGTCGGAAGAGTGAAGACGCAGCTCTCTCTTCCAAACCAAACATCAGCCATCATTACAAAAGGGCTACCAAAAAGAACAAGTGTATGCTTCAAACTAAATAAAGATCCTACTACACGAAGTGTACGCATCTAACTAACTGGCTCAGTTAGGCGTTACTATTTATTAAGCTATGGAGATTGGCTGACGGCTTGAACCAGATGGGTGCCTGACGGGGGAAACTCCAGCCAGCAGGTCGAAGTCTGATACTTGCGCCCCTCTCTCCTACTTTGGGTTGCAGAGCGTGGCGGCACATATCAGGGTATGGTGCATACAGAGACGCATGGTACGTTGTGTACACACAGTTTTGCCTGATGAACGAAACCGCGCTGCCATCATGATCCTTGCCGTTGGTTATCTCCTGGTTAATCGGATAATTCAGACCGACAAACAGAGAGCGTGTACCAAGGCTACTTACCAGCCTCCAGTCAAAAATTCCTGAAAGCCCAGAGAAGCTGGGATCCTGCTCAAAGACCTTGCAGTGACTGCGATTGTATTCCGCGAAACAACACGTCCGGTACGTGCGAACGATCATCAATCTTTCACCGTCGTCTGATCGAGCCAGGAACCACCTGCAACTGCCATGCCGCTTTTCTTTGAAAGGTTCTGGGATTAGGAAGGGTCGGGACACCAGGCGGCCTACAGCATCATATCAAGTTGGAGTCAAATAAAAAAGGGCTCTTGATTTAGTCAATCTTAAGAACAGCATGTTATGAGCATGAATATTTTTTCAGCAAATGTTGACAGTAATATAAGCGAGCCATCATGATATCATAGGAAAGTAACATACTGCTGTAACAGCCGTTTGTAGCGATGACTGGAGTAGGCCAGCAATACGTCCAGCCATAGAAGGAGTCGACAGCATAAATGAAGCCCTTGTGTTCAATGGCATCAGAGAACCATGGAGGATGTATGATCCTGCGATGGACGTGCAGATTTATCCACTTACCATAGTGACCTGTCAGATAGGCGAGACCGCGGTTGAAGAACGCAATTAGCCTGAAGTCTTTATAATTCGCAGATCTTGTGGGCACTTGGCAGATTACAACCTTGAGCAAATCAAACTTGGTATCATGTTGGCTACTGTAAGATTCCGAGTATTCTGGGCCGCGGTGCCAAAGCAGTGCAGTGTTGATCGAAGGAAGGGGATCAATCGCCGGGTGTAGACCTCCACGAGCATTCAGCTGCCGCGACCGTCGACGAGCACCATCCAAGACGTGTTCATGCCGACCTAGTACATACCGTTAATGTAGTTGAGGCTGACGGGGATCGGATCGTAGTCAAGGGGGTTGATGCTCGCCACCCTACGATCGTTATGCTGTGTGACACGCTGTTTCTGAAGATCAGGCGGCATCAGCAAGCAAGGAGTTGGCTTAAAAAGCTCTGGCCTGAGGGCTTTGAGTACAGCCCCAACGAGCACGCGGCGAGCGACATGGTACTGAGATTGTCCACACACGAAACAATGAGCTTGATTACCTTTGTGGGGAGCGAATTCCAGCCACTCTTTCAGCGGACGCTGCTCGGTTCTGCCATTGTTAGTGCTTGGGTTTCGGACGAGGGGGGAGGCGCCTTAGCGGGGATGGAAGATTGGACGAGATTATGTGCGGACAAAGATGGAGAAGCGAATATGTGCTGCGGGAAGTGGACGGGTGATGATGACTACATCACACCGCTTGACTTACGAGACACATACCAGCAGCGTAGGGTCATGTCGATGCCAGACAACTTCCTTGAGTGATCACAGTACTGGTACTCCCTACAGTGCTATGCCCTAACTTGCTTGAGTAGAGTAGTAGAGTAGGACTCTGCTCTACTACTAGCACCGGAGGAGTAGTATATTCTAATCTAAAATAGTTACAAACTTCAATGCCCGAGCATGGAACGACTACGAACCGTGCTCAAAGATCATGTCTATGTGGTGTTTGGACATGGGCGACAACCTCAACGCCAACGGTGCTGCTCCCGTTGCACCGTATGTGTTTCTGTCCTTCCTGTTCGAAATCGTGGTAGAATTCATGATTTATTTTGTGCTTATTCGGATTAAATCTCATAGTAACTTGCTCATATATTCAACTGGCGCAACGTCCCCTACAGCCACTCCCGTTTCATGGACGGCCTGGTCGATGCCTCCAAGGAGCCCTTCGTCCACTGCTATGAGTGCCCGATGCTGTTTTGTGGCTCGCCAGCGGACATGGTGCATCACCTCACGGATGCGTGCAGCGGTCACTGCTGGCCCTTGGCGGAGAACATCAAGTACGAGACGTGCTACCCGTTCACCATGCCGGAGTTGCTGGAGGATCACCGCCGCCTGCTAGTCTCGGAGGAGGACGACAGCGTCTTCCTCTTGATTGTGGGCACCGGCGAGGCCCGCGCAGGCCGCCGCCCCGTCTCTGTAATGTGCGCTAGGGGCGACGCCGCTGACGCTGACACGAGGCCGATGTACGGGTGCGTGGTCAGTGTTACTACCCCTCCAGGTCGCGTGGGCGGCGACACCAGCCTCATCGAACGGACTTGGACTCTGGGGAGCTGGGACTATCCCGCCAATGTGGACTTGGAAAACCCATGGCATCCTTTACCCGCCGACGCGGTGCACGGGGACTCCAAGGAGGTTCACCTGGACATACGCATTATCAAGTTAAATGTTGATCATTAGTCTTCGCTCAATGTAATCCGCTGTCTAAGCATGTGGAGACTTCCATGCAGGATCTTGCTCTATTGGAGTATCGCGCATGAATAAAAGTGTATCCGTTTATGGTTTAGTCTAGAATCTTCCATGTATGAATTTTTACTACAGTACTGGTGAAAGACTTACGATGAACCATTTCTTACATCTCCTCTGCCCGCTTGCAAGTCATCCTGGTTTAATCCCTCCGTCTAGGTGTATAAGGGCATGGTTAATATTACTTAATAGTATAGCCAACTGTTGACTATAAGAAAGTGCCATGTCATCTATAGCCAACATGTATAACAATCGATACTCAAAAACTAATTCTTAAACATCATTTCTTGCAAAGCACAATAAGTGTTATTTCTTCACAAGTTATGGATGCAGGTTGAACAGTTGAACGCTTTTGTTTGCAAAAGATACCTTTTTATCTATTTCACCCGAATGTTTGTGAGCTCTAGAGATGAAATAATATCCGAAGAAACCTATCGATGTCCGTTACACATGAGATGACCCCCACATCCTTTGTCAAAATAAACAACTCCCCGATCAATGCATTTCACTCTTCGGTGCAACGCACGGGCACCTTACTACTATAGATTAGTACGACCAAAAATTGAACTAACATTATATATAGTACGATAAATGATGATGCATGTCACCTAAAATTATATCATTCAAAACTATGTTCAAATACGAATCCAACGATATAGTTTTTGTTGACATGCACTAACATTTTGTCAGTTAAATCTTCAGTCAAATTCAATGGGGGACTAATAAACCACGACCGATGTAGTACAAGTGTAGAGGGCGGCGCTGCAAGGGAGTCTCACCTCTCACCCCGCTCGTGGCACGACAGTAAAGCCGTCATATCACAAAACCCAACCACTCCCAGTAATAAGTGGCCTGGTAAAATAAACGAACAAGCAACCATCACATCCCTCCGTCTTTTTTGCATTTCACCTCTCTGCATTTACTTTCTCCGGTTCATCTCGCACACTCGATCCCTAGCTACTACTCCTAGGGCCAGTTCTTTTGGCGGCTTCCCCAGCTTTTCCCACAAGACTAGTCACAGTGGAGAGTAACAATAAGGCGCCTCACTCATTTATTTGGGCTTCTAAACTACTACTTCGTCCTGGTTTATTCCTCACCATTGTAATTTGTGCTAAATTTTGACGAAAGATTTAACTGCTTTATTCCTCACCATTGTAATCCCTCCGTCTAGGTGTGTAAGTCATCTTACAAAAACCAAATAATCCCAAAACACTTAGGCGCAGTGCATTAACTTCTACCTCGTTTCTTATTTCTTGACATATCAACCAATAAGAGATAAAGAGTGTGCATGCTTTTAATGATCTTGAGATATCAAACATGACATGCAGTGGTTAGTTCATTGCATGCAATACTATTAATTAGCAAATAAACATTAACGTTTCTTGTTTTCTCCTCCTCCTTGGTCACGATGCACAGCCTAAGATGACTTACTCACCTAGACAGATGGAGTAGTGCATGTGACATGCACTAACATTTCATTAGTTAAATTGACGATCAAAATTTGACACATATTACAATGGGGACCAATAAACCAGGACGGAGGTAGTAGTTATGGGATTACTAATCTAGAGGCCTAAAAGAACTGGCCCCTGGTACTCCTACTATTAGTAGTACTCAAGTTGGAATTCCAATTGCACGGCACAACTTGTTAGGCAAAAAATTTGATACAGGGTGTAGGAAGCGGTTTGGGAATTTGCATGCCTTTCCAACCAGTGAGATACTCCATACAAAGTACGACAGAGAAATAACCACAAAGAAGGAAGCTAAAAGTAAACAATCAAACGAGCATTTTTGCATGAAGTGTATTAACTTTTCAGCCATGGCACCAACAACAATAGCTTTCAATACAACCAATGAAATGGTTGCATGCATGCACCTTTCCAACGCGGGGCCTTATAAAAGGGGACATGCTTGTGATGCTGAGAGGCCTAATAAACCCGAACGGAGGGAGTACATAAGTAATAGTAGTACTCCCTCCGTCTAGGTGTATAAGTCTTCCCTCCTTCTTGCTCACGGTGCACAACCAAAGATGACTTATTAACCTGGACGAAGGGAGTAGCACAGTCTGCAAGCATATATCGAGAGAGACATGTAGTGCGATAGTATATAGTAAAGTTTGTGCTATATGCACCTACTTGCAAAATGCGTACGAATACACAAGGTTTCCAAACTTTCCCGTTTACATACTTAATTAAGGACGCTAAAAATTCCTGAACGTTCGGGATTTATCAGTTGCGTCCCAAAACTAATGAGATCGCCTTACGAAACAAAACATTATACTCCTCCTAAAAGCCACGACGCTCGCAGGAGCGCTTGCGGCGCGCCACGAGTGCCCTGGTGCGCGGCCGTTTCCCAGCGCGCTGACACAACGCCTCTTCCTCAGCCTCGCAACTCGCGAGGTGCTGATTGGCGGCTTGCCAGCGGGCGAGCGCGATCTCACCAGTGTGGTGATCCGGCGCCAACAGGTACTCCTCCTCGCTGGAAGCGCGCACCCGGTCCACGTACCGCCAAGCGTAGATGAGGCGCTTGGGCCCGACTACACTCAGGGCGTCGGCACGGGCGTCCTCTGCCACCCTCGCACGAGCCTTCTGCCAAAGAGCCAATTGCCTGACTATCTCGGACGCGACATAGGACTCCCAGGCAGCTTGTTCCGCGGTGCGCTTCTCTTCCTTGGCCTTCTTCTCTGCCTCTATTTTGGCGCGCTCTGCTGGAGGCAAAGCCTCTCACAAGGTGACATCCAGTTCTTTCCAAAGCTCCTCAAGGCTGGGGGGGCTCGGCGGGCGGTGTGGCGTTCTCCTCGTAGCGGGGAGCCGACGCGTCCTTCGGCGCGCGTGCTGGCGAGATTGGGAACGCCGACGCGTCCACCTCGACGCGTCACGGCGAGGAGCGGAACACCGATGCGTCCTCCTCGACTAGTGGTGGCGAGGAACGGAACGGCGATGCGTCGCGTCACGGCGAGGAGCGGAACGCCGACGCGTCCTCCTCGACTAGTGGCGGCGAGGAACGGAATGGCGACGCGTCGCGTAGCGGCGAGGAGCGGAACACCGACGCGTCCTCCTCGACTAGTGGCGGCGAGGAACAGAACGGCGATGTGTGACCGTCCGCGCGGTGCAGTGAGGGGCTCCTAGGGCTTGGGAGGGGCAATGCCATGGTGGTCGACGTGAGAGGGAGGGGGAGGAGATAGCGATGAACGTGACCATGAGGGGGAGGAGATAGCGATGTCGTGGGAGGCGCAATATTTATAGCGAGTAATGGAACACCTACGTAAGATATGGACTGAGCTGCACTGACTTAACTGCAGGTCCAATTGCGTCACTGACATGTGGGCCAGACCCCTGTTGGGCCCATATGTCAGTGACCCAATGCACCTGCAGTTAAGTAACAGCTGCGTGGGCATATTTGTTGGAGTAAATTACGGGGAGCGAAGGGGTGGAAATATTGCTGGTCACAACGGATTGGACGAGCGTGGGGGAGGAGAGTCATGCATGCAGATTTTTTCACACGGGGTGGAGTGGTGGGACCGCCGGAGGGAGAAGGAGAGTTTGGCAGGCATATTGTTTCCACACATGGAGAGGAAAAGATTTGGAGACGAACGGGCTTCCTGCAGGTATGGGGAACAGTGCATAATAAGTCATCTTGCATGCCGGGCTAGGTATATCTCAAGTCATTAAAAACATACACGCCCCACACATGTTCATATTTCAACGTGCACTAAATTATTGCATGCGATGATTAAGGCTGGCCATAATGGTGGTATCTTAGCTGGTATCATGCACACGGGAATAGCAAACATGCTGATGTGGCAACGAATTAAAGAAGAGAGAGGGTTAGAGTAACTAGTGTTCATGCATGCATTGGTAAACACATTTTTTTGTGAAGAACGACAACACTAGTTGAGTACTTTTGCAGACTTCAAAAACTATTCCACCGCCTCTACTATCTTGCTAAGAGTAGGTGAATTTTTTGAATCGAGCCCTTTAAACTAGAAGGGAGGTAGTGGTACTCTAATAGTTAACCTTGTTGTGATGACAAGATAGGACATGGCACGCACCTGGACGGAGGAACTAGTCTGCATTGTGCATTTAAGTTTTGTCTGAAGGCAATGTACCTCTACTTTCACCAGACTTATAGAAAAATGTGTCAACATTCACAATGTCAAATCAATATTTTTACATTCATTATAAAATGTAGTTCTTATACTCATTATAATCAGTATTGTAGATATTGATATTTTTAGTATAAATTTGGTCGTGGGATTTCATTGATGCCTGTCAAAGCGTGGAGGAAGCGGAGCTTAGGGCTTGCATTGCCGGTCTCTACATAGGTATTTCTCTTCATAATCATGTAATTTTATAGACTGATTACGCTTTTGTGGTAGTGTCTCTTGCATCGGGGGACTATGACAAGTCTGCTATGCGTGACCTGAAGATGAAAGCGTTGAGCATCTCGAAGTTGATCAACAATCTTCAATTGTCAAAGATTAGCCGTTCGGCCAATAAGGTGGCACACTTAATCGCTAAGTATAGCTTTGACAATAGATTAGATGGTATTCTTGTAAATAACGTACCGCCCTGTGTGGTGAATATTGTATCGAATGAGTGTACTAGTGTGGCTGGTTAATTAATATAAGATGGTGTTAAAAAAGTATAAATTTGGTCAAACACTTTGCAAATGGTTGACGGGAGTAAAAAGGACCAGAGTGAGTATCATGCATGCGGAGTAGGCAAAAAAATTGCTTGTCTAAAAAAAGGCAAAAAAAAATTGCTCATTTATAGCCGGTCGAAGTCTCAAAGGGCGCGACCACGCGAGGGAGGCGAAGGTCGTGGGAGGCGTGACGTTTGATGGAATTAAGTGAAGTTACATCCACACGCCGGCATGGCGTGTGAACAGGCAGAAGCTATACCATCAGGCCTATGATATGGGTCTAGTAGACATGACATCTAGTGGGTCCCGCATAGTTCTCAAGAACTCTTTGGGGGCTTGCAGCCGTTTATCCAGCGGGCAAGCCAGCAACCCCATGCCATTCGCACACCCTACTCGTCCCCGTCTTCTACCTTACATCAGTTCGCTCCCGGTCATCCCGTCCTTTCACATTAGTTCGCTCCCTGTTTCTTTTGCGGGGTACAACAGTTCAACTTCTCCTAACCCTCCTCCAAAATCCATGGCCTCCCAAATCTCCATGGTCGCCGCTGAGTACCAGGTTAGAGCCATCACCGACGATCAGTTCTTCGTCATCTACACACTTGGATCCGAGACGGTGAAAGCATGGCTTGCTCGCTTCCTACGCATGTTCAACAGTTCAATGGATGAGTGGGTCACTGGGCTAGATGTTGAGTACACCACAGTCCTGGGACGAGAGAAGGATCTAAAGGACGAAGAGAGGAAGGAGCCTGCCGTGATCCAGGTTTGCGTACATAATGTTTGCTTGGTCTGCCACATATGCCATGCCGACGTTGAGTGCCAGGATTTTAAGAACTTCCTCAAGGACAAAAGAGTGAAATTCGTTACTGTAGGCTTTAAGAACGACAGGGATGTCCTGCGTTGGATAGGTCTCATTGTAGGCCAGCCCTTCGATCTCCAGAAGGCAAGCCTGGTGTCCTCCTCTCAACCTTCAATGCTGACCCTGGAAGCAGCCATGATTGATCCTTCGTACGCTAAACTGAAGAAATCTCATCACGAGTTTCATCATGCATGGGAGTCGAAGACATTAGATGAAGATCACATCTTGTACGCAGCAATGGATGCCTACCTTTGTTTAAATATCTACAAGGGTTGGATGAAGAAGCAGAGCCCAGTGTCCGGTTCAAGCAAAGAAGCGTCAGCGAAGAGGAAGAGGGACGAGGACGAAGTCGAGGACGTGGACTCGGACTCCGAGTAGGTGGCAGTGCCGTCGCTCATGCTGGTTCTACTGCAGTGTCAAGCGGACTAGTTGCTTAGTTTATTTTCAAGGGTGTGTGCTGAGGCCCCAGCAGAACTATGTTTATGTTCTTTCTCGTTATTTGAACTCTTTAGTATGTACAGTAGTACTAGTACTATGTCTTACTACTGTTCTTCTTGCATTTGGTACTACTGCTCGTATCTTCATGTTCCTACTGTACTTAATATGTTTGTACTAGTAGTATAATTTGGGTCAGTCGATTTGTGAAAGAAGTTCGACGGAGCGAAGGAAGAAGACGGTAGAAGAGGTGGAACAAGCCCTTCTAGCCATCCATGTTGCATCAAACGGCTCACATGAGTCGACTGACCCAAATTGCTCCTTCAGATTGCAGGATCCACGTGGCATTCAAGGTCTCGAAGGTAGATTCCGCGTCCGCACCCGGTTTGCGGGCTAGACACGCGCGCGACCGGCTTCCGCCGCGACAGCCACCATGCGCGCCTCCTCCACGCGGGCGGAGACGACAATGACACGCTAGTTCCTCCTCGTCGGCGTGCTGGAGCACGCGCTCGTCCTCCTCTTCGTACGCTGCGTGCATAGGCGCGGCTCCACCAGCTGCCCGCGTGCTTGGCAGTGCGGCGGCATCGCGAGGAGGGACTGCAGACGACATGAGCGGGCGAGCCTTCGGCTTCATGGCACAGGGATGGCGGCGACACGGCGGTGATGGGCGAGAAATTGTTGGGCGGAGCAGGCGGGCGCCGGCATGCGCAACGGCGGCGATGGCATATTGATGAATGCGCGTGTGTGGGAGCTTACTTTAGTTTTATATATAAGGTTGGTCAAACTTAAAAGAAAACCGTACTAGTACACGTAAACATTAGACTTAGGCAGCGCTTTTATTAGTTGGTACCATAGCCACGATACGGAATCCTGTGCAAGCACGTGAACCGCGGCCGCGCGGTCGATCGAACGGTGCGTCACCGTGTCGCGCTCGAAGGACATCCACCGAACCTTTTTGTGTGTGTGAAAACAATCCTCGAATATTACTCAACTTTTTTCCTGTGAAAGTTCTTGACGCTGCAATATTTCCATATATTTGAATTTAGCTCCAGTTCGTGTTTATTTGGATTTGGACGTTTTAGGTGCGCCCTAGTTTTTTTAATACTGATTTTGTGTGTGTGACTGAGAGAGAACGTGTGTATGTGTCCATATGTGTGTTGTGGCGGAAGGGAAATGTGGAGACGGTGTGCGTGTGATACAGACATAAAGAGGTGTGAATGTGCAAATGATCATGCATGAGTGAGACATAGACAGATGCCGATACATTGTGTATACATGAGAGAACGGTCTTCTAGATTACTTGTATGTGTGTGTGAGAGAGAGAGAGAGAGGGAGAGAGAGAGACAGAGAGAGGAGCATCCGTAACACAACAACCATCTCTCTCGATTCGTCCGTCCCCCGCACGGTCGCATGCAACACATGCATCAACACGCACATTTTGACACCCTCACCCGGCCCCTGCCCACCTCAAGGCCCGCACAATCTCTTCGTGAATACCCATTTCTCTCCTTAGGTTTGTTTTCTCTCAATATTTGACACACACACACAGAGAGAGAGAGAGACACAGCACAACACACACACACACCCGAGCACACAATTCATCCCCATCCAAGGTTATACGGCGACCACTCTCGCTTGTGCTTCTTTGCACCCCAACATACACAACACCTCAATCTTCAAAGAGGGCATCGAGCAAATCGAAGATGGCGACCACACCGCGCTAGATAATGCGGGGTCATTTGGAAGCAGGGTGATGTGACGACGACTGACTGACTCCTCCCCCACCTTCTCTCTCTCTTGCACAAAATTGCCAATCCCTCTCTCCCACGCACAAAATTGCCAATCCCTCTCTCCCACGCACAAAATTGCCAATCCCTCAACCCATGAGATCCTCCCCCTCTCGTCCATGTTTTTCCAGCTCTCTCATCAAACATGTTGTCTCTTCTCCTTCCACATATACAGAATCCAGATGCACACGCATCTCATGTATATTACATGTATCCATCTTTCTCACAGACCTAACTTCTCCCTCTCTTTTTCTCTCTCTATCTCTCTCTGTGTCTAGGTTTGTCTCCTACTCTCTCGTCCACATACATACAATCTTTCCCGCCCTATCTGCTCCATCTTCAAAAGCTCTCTCTGCACGTTTCATTCACACATTGGGATATGTCAAAATGTTGCTTCTATAATGGCTGATGTAGAGTTATGGTTGTTCTTGTTGCATCCTACAAAGTAATAACTATGAAATTCATTTAGATTCTCATTTGACTGGGATTATGTGAGTTTGAGCATGTTGTGAAGTACTATAGACCTTGTATACATCTTGGGATTCGACAATGATTGTAACTATTGAATTGTATAGACCATTACATTCGAAGTCAATAGCCTAATATATTTATTTCACAATTTCAACAAATGATTAGTTCACTACAAACTAAGAAAACAAATGTGTACTCCCTCCGTTTTTATTTAAGTCCGCATATTAGCATTGGTCAAAGTCAAGTTCTGTAAACTCTCAGAAAGCTTATAACAAAAAATATTAACATATACAATAACAAATAAATACCATTAGATTCATTATTGAATGTACTTTCAGATCATACATATTTGTTATGGTAAATGTTTATATTTTTCTATAAACTTGGTCAAACTTTAGGAAGTTTGACTTCGGTCAAACCTAATATGTAGAGTTTACTACTACTACTCGCTAGTTGCTTAGCCGAATCACTCAACACGCCACACGGGGAGTCCAGTGTCACAAAATTTTGAGGTCGGCGGGAAAATCTCCCGCGACCCTGATTCGAGCAGTGGGAAGTTACCATCATAGCCTTCGGAATAGGCCTACGGGTGATGCTTGGCAGGGGGTTGTTTTTGTAACTTCAGGTTCACCCTACCCAGCCAACCCCACCCCGGCACCCAGAGTAGTACACCTGAATACTCCCCATTTTCTATCCTCACCGCAAAATAGACTTCTCCACGGCACCGCAGCCTTCGTGCTCCTCCCCTTTACATCGACGCACTCGTCCACCGCAGCGCATCTGCCTCATCGACGACCTCGTACGCCGCACTGGAGCCGGTCCACCATCGTCGTCGTACACGGAGCCTCTTCCCCGGCATCGTCTTCCACGGTCTCGGATCTGCTTCCGAGAAGTCGACGCCAAGCGCAGAAGTACCACCGTCGTGGACAATAAACTGACTCCCGTTGCCGACCATGACTCACAGAGGTTGCCGCGACCATCGTTCTCCTCCTCGATTGGTAATGTGTGTATTGAATCACTTAGTAGTACATGTGCAGTTCCAATTTTGTTCATACCTACCCTTCAAATTTCCTGGGTGCTATTGTTCCCGTAAAAGTAATTGGTTATAGCCTCCATTGTCCAACATAATATCAGCTTGTAATTGTGCGTCGCTCTTGTATCGCATTGTGCTTGGGTAGGTTTTTCATCTGCAACCAGTAGTGTGGCAAATGATGGAAAGGTTTTTAGAACTAGCAAGATGCCCATGCATTGCACGCATCAAGATGCATTTGTATGAGTAGTTTATCTTGTGGGAGAAAAGGATGAAAGAGGGAAGGCCTTATTTGCAAATCTGGAGAGGGGTATGGGTATCTTTTTGCAAAATTCCCATTTGTTTCCTTCCTATCTGTCAGATATAAATCATACGGCCTATATTGCAAGAAAAAAAGTATAGAGAAAAAAGTAGACAGTAAAGGAAGTAGAGATAAGTATTAAATATTAAATAAATATAACAGTAGAGAAGAGAGTAGAGATAGCATGTTGAGATTTTTAAAGCGTCACGCGTTGTGATTCTGTTGGAGATGCTCTAACATGGCAGACGAGTGCTTTAATGTTGCCCACAAGATGCGCGAGTATTACTAGTAGTATATTTTTCTTGCCATGTTGAGATTTTAAAACCACGAGTGCGAACATGCAGGGGAGCAATGAAGACCAAACACGGGATATTCGGGACATCTTCAAGGAGTGTGGCAAGTTAAAGAGGAGCTGCACTGAACCTGTAAAACAAGCTTTGGTAAGTAACACCCTTTCAATTACTTTCGTGTAGCCTCGTGTTCTTCGATGTGTATATGTTGTAGTTTCTGTTTCTCTTAAGCATGGTGTTCTTCGGTGTGTAATAAGAAGAGTCTTAATCGTCCCAATGCTTTCGTTTTTAGCTTGATGTAGGAGGTGGGTGTTCTCACCTTGTAGTCTATTTTTATTTTTTTCCTTTTGAATTCACTTCTCCGAGTTCTGTTTATCTGGCTTCTACTAAATGGATCTAGGTTGCTCTGAGTATTGATCTAAAAAAGAAGTAACTTCATGTCAGGATGCAGTTCCTGCGAGGAGAGAAGTATGGTCAACCTCGATATCATGTTTCCAAAATGAGGCTGGATTACACACAAGGTGCCAGTTCCCTAACGATGCTGGATTAGACACAAGGTGCAAATTCCCAGATGATGCTGGATTACACACAAGCCAGGTGGAGTCGTCAGCTGTTCGTGTCCTCGTGCCATTAGTAAAGGCTGAAAGAAAGCGTGCAGCAGCCCTTGAGAATGTAGCTGAGTTCCTGAAGAAGGGAGAAGAGAAATCATATGCTCTCTTCACCCAAGCCAAAGAAGAGATGGAAGAAGCCAGAAATAAGCTAGCAGAGGCAGAGCAGGCTAGGCGTCTCCTACTATCTAAAACTATTGTCAATACAAAATTTTCTTCATAATAGCTAGGTTCAAATGTTTATCCAGTCAGCATGCCTGTTCTGATGTCCGTGCATCTACTGATGTGGCACAAAATGTTTTTTTGGGTCATGTAATAACAGCAATTACTTTCCAAACAATAACACGAAGCATTGGACATGGTATAGTTCACGCGCAAGCCCGACATTCGAAGTTCAACTTCCACATCAAACTCATGTTCACAGATATCTGCACATTCATACATAATGTCCACAACCATGATTCACTTCAAAGCCAAAAAAATGTGAGGAGAGTTATAAATAAAGAAAATCCTCTACTAGTTCCTGCACAACAAGTCAAGACCATGTGTAAATTAATTATATTTTAGTCATTTTTTGTGTTCTAAAATGCCTGCCGGCTCGCGGAAGGACGTGTTGCCGGCACACGCGCAGATTCAGTGAAGGCACGCGGGGCAGTCTTAAGCTGGTTGCACGCGGCGAGGAGGCATGCTCAGTCGGGCCTGCAGCGAGTGCGACCCTCTTGGCCGGCGTGCCGGTTCAATGCCTGCGCTATGAGAGGTCGCGTCCGTGTCAGAGAAATCACTCCCTCCAATCCTTTTTTGTTTGGGTATAACAAAATCTCGTTTTCCATTCACATTTTACAAGTAAAATTCGTGGACAAACTTTGACCCAAAGTACGATGGGGACTAGTAAACCAGAATGGAGGTAGTAGTTTTTTTAATCAAAGAAGGGTTTCCCCTTCCGATTTTCATTACTGAAAACCAGCATCTAAATCTCAACCATAGTATTTGCCCTAGAACTACCAGGTTCAACATCTCGCAACATAAACCCATACAACCTCCATCGCAAAAAAACCATACAACCATACGCCAAGGAGGTACGTGGTACTATGAATTCCATTTTCGCTCCATACCAATCGTTCTAAAAACTACTTACTACTTATAACGTGCCATTGAAAATCGGAACTCTTAACCCCGCTAAAAAACGATATTTTAAACGTGGCTACTCGATCTGTGGCAACTGGCGAGCCACCGTGCTCCAAGTCGTTCACCTGTGGTCCCAACCATCAACTCCTACGGATCAAATTATCACACGAGCTGACTATTCCTACAAAGGTGCTCCACCACGTACCTAGTACCCACGAATGCAGCAATCGTGCACCTAGGGTTTTAGGGTTTATTTGTTAATGTCGCCTTTACGTAACACTCATGTGTGCGAGACAACGAGAGGCCGGCTGCGTGCGTGCACCTCTTCTCTTCGTATTTGTACTCCACCATTTGTCTGGTGTCCAAAAAATTATAATAACTACTAGCAATGTGCCAATGCGTTGCCACACGATCAAAGTAGATTAATACATATTCATCGATTTGATAGAAAAAAAAGTCTAGTTTTGAAATACGTATATCACTAAAAATATGTTATGTTTCACTCAAAATATATTCCTTTGGCGGGTTTGATGAGATAAGGGAGGAATGTTGTTGGTTTCAAGATTCGAGAAGTGGTATATGTCTCATTTCTACTCTTACTAGCAAGATGCCCGTGCGTTGCACGAAAAATCAAGATCTTGTGGGAGAAAAGGATGAACGAGGGATGGCCTTATCTGCAAATGTGGTGAAGAGTGCGGGTAAATTGCCATATTTTCCTTCCTATCCGTCAGATATAAATCGGATGACCTACATTGCAGGATGGCAGGCCCACCATCATCACCAACTCTATTTTTTATCCCTACTCTTATAAAAAGCATTGTCGGTGATGATCGTGTGCCTGCCATCCTGCAATATAGGCCGTCCGATCTATATCTGACGGATAGGAAGGAAACTATGGCAATTTTGCAAAAAGATACCCACACCCCTCTCCACATTTGCAAATAAGGCCTTCCCTCGTTCATCCTTTTCCCCCACAAGATAAACTACTCATACAAATGCATCTTGATGTTCCGTGCAACGCATGGGCATCTTACTAGTTGTTGCAAAAAGCACATGTGTGTGTGAGAGAGAGAGGGAGAGTGGAGGAGGATGGAGTGCATGTGTGACAAAGACACAAGGAGTGTGTGTGCGATAGGTATCAGCTTAAAATGAGGCGATAGTGTGTGTGTGCACGATCGAGAGGGCGTGTCTCAAGAAGGGAAGAAAAATCTACATAGATACAAGGAGCGGGAGAGAGACATGTATGCGATGGTGGAAGCATGAGTGTGAGGGTGTATAAACCTATCTAGAGGCTAGCTAGTCGATAAATGTTTGTGAGAGAAATACGAGTCGGGGTGCGAAAGCAAGAGTTTTGTGTGTGAGAGAGAGAGAGACGGTAGTCGGGAAGGGGAGTGGAAGCAGGAGTTGTGTGTGTGTCTGTGAGAGAGAGAGGAGACGATAGTCGGGGTTGTCTGATCGGTAAACAAATGAATAATGTCAGTCTGGGATGGAGACGAAAAGGAGACCACAACAAATGTTGTGTCTACAGGAGAGAGAGAGAGAGTAATTTTAGTGGTATGAGTCATATGTAGAGACATATAGGGTGTGTGAGAGAATCCCATAGAGAGAAAGACAAAGTGGAAGACGAGTGGAGACTGTGTGTGTGGCGGTGAAAAAGAAAGCTTAGGTACCGAGTGATACGAGAGAACAGTAGAGACATGAGAGATAATGAAAACCATGTAATGTATAATGATAGGGAGAGTGTGACACTTCTCAAGGGAGACGTCGAGAGACCATGTTTGCGAGGATAGGAGAAACATGAAGTGAGCGTGCGGGTGAGCTGGAGAAAAGAGAGTGATAGCCACCTGAAGGAGCATGCATGCGAGAGAGATGGGCGTGAAAGGAGTGAACAAAAAAGGGATTCAAATATTTGAATTCGATATGATGATACATGTAATCCATACTCAAACCAAAATTGATCTATCAAACATGCATACTCATATGAATTCACGCACATCTATGTTATTTAATATGTAGATATTACTGATCCATACATTTTAGTAGAACATAATTTGGTTAAATGTTTTCGAATTCAACCTTAAGATTTCGAGATTGTTGTATTTGTAAATCATATTATACATATAATGGAGCAGAATTCTTTGTTGTGCTTTTGAAAGTATATATAAAAAATGATGTATATAGAATGTAATTTAAATTGAAAATGGATCCCGCCCGAAAAAAATAGAATATAAACGGGATTCAAATTGAGTTGGCACGGTAAACGTGCACTCTGCAAAATTTGAACGAAGCGGGAAAAGTCGCAATAACCGCCCGAAACCAAAATCTGCGAGATGCTAATCACTACTGCCTATCCCTACCACGCAAAGCCTGTCTGCTAGATTTCTATAGGTTTCGATAGGGGTAGGTTTGTAATTTCACCCAAACGTGACGTAACCGCCTCTCACCCGGATTCATACACGGTGGGCGCCAAAACACAGTGTGTCCTCGGCCGAAATCGACTCCCTCCCCGATTCATATTCATACACGGTGGGCGCCAAAAACAAACTCTCGTCGGCAAATATTCGGTGTATGCGAGATTACCGTCCTATCCCCAACCGACTAATGTTGCTGTGATGTAGTAGAAATTTGAAATGGGGGCTAAGTTTGTAAATTTCCTCGCATTTGAGACAAGCGCGCCCTGAATACATGGTTTCCCCCTTCCTCTCTACCTCCCTTTTCCCCATTCGTACTCCGTGGGCGCCAAAACACTCTCTCCGCCCCACCCTCCTTTGTCCGCCGCCGTCCGCCACCCCATCCACCGCCGTCCTCCTCCATCATGCCGGAGCTGATACCCCGACGCTGCCGTCCATTACATGAGATTGACCTCTCTCATCCATGGCTTCGGACCGAGATCCTTGCATCCCGTCCTCTCGCTTCATCCCCGCCGTCGTCCACCTTGTCGGCGCCACTCCTACGACCGTCTCGTCCACTGCGCCCTGCCGCCACCGTCTACCCTCCTAGATCTGCTTCCACGCCGCCGACAGCCATCGCTACCGCAGCACCGTCAAATTCTCAGCAGATGCGTACACGGCGCCGCACCAGAGGTGGTACTCTTTCGTATCTGCTCAACTTATTTACCGCAACAAGAAAATAGATCGCCACTGCTTTACTCTAATTTCTTGTCTTGGTTGCGAAGTTTCCTTCGTCCGGTTTGCACCTTCAGATCCGCCATGGCACGCTCAACACTATACTCCTAATGCTTATGGTTTCCCCCTTTTATATTCCACACTAGTTAAATCACAGTAGACTAAATTTCAAAATTGGGCAAGTCGATTTTTCAGAGCTCGCCGGAGTTCGCCGGTGCGATCGAAGGGGCTCGGGTGGTTGTGGGGCCTCGCCGAACGAAGAAAACTCGACGCGTGTAGGGGTTGGGGCGGGGGTGGGGGTGGGGTGGCGGAGGAACACAGGCGGTGGGGGCCGGTGGTCCGGCCAGCGGCCCATGCGGTGTTCTGTACGGGAAGAATCAGAGACGAGGAAGAAGAATGGTTAGGAGACGTAGGATCTTCATCCAACCGTCTGAAATGGTCGAGAGACAGCTGGGAGTTGCATTCTTAATGCGCTCTGGTTCATCATGTGTGGGCACTGCGCAACCAACATTTTATTATCCAAAATCTGCTTGCTCTTCTTTACCATGTTCCTCTTCCGTTCTTCTTTAATATGTACTCTCTCCGTTCCTAAATACAAGTCTTTGTATAGATTCTACCATGGACTACATATGGAGCAAAATGAGTGAATCTACACTCTAAAATGTATCTGGATACATCTGTATGTGATCCATAGTGGAAATCTCTACCAAGACTTATATTTTGGAACGGAGGGAGTATGATAGTAGTACAGTATGTTCCTTGTACTGAAGATGAGCAGGGACATTTGCAGTGTAGAGGTCTATACGGTCGGTTGTGATGGAGACTTTGAGCTTCTTTGTAGTGGCCTGCCCACTTGAATCCTATAAGAATAGCAAGGAAATGCGGGGAGCTGTGTCGCCTTTGAGAGTTACACTGATATTAACAGTACCGCACCTTCACTTGAAGAGAGCTGGTATCCGAAGCCTTTCTAGCCGTATCGGCAATACTAGCACATATATTCCAGCAAGTTCCACTTTGTTGTTTTTACCCTGATGCTTAAGGTTTTCCCGTTATATCTACACTATGATCTGTGTAGCTGCTTTGTGTCGCACTAGCAGCAGTCCACTCTTGAAGCTAAACACTGCAATGACTTATAAAATTGGCACCAAGGCATTGAGTGCCATTCTGGATGCAATGAAACTCATACGCTCCTCACATGTTGATTCTTATTCAGAATATGATCCTAATGACTATTCTAACCTCGAGGAGTCAAAGGCAGATGGTCTGTCTGTTCACCCATCAAGGTGCCTGTTCTAATTTGGCAATGTTTTATTGATTGCGGGTATCTTGCATATGTTGTCTTGCATTTCTTCTACTTTGTTGCACCGCCATCTGCTTAGTTTACTCATCATATATGTCGAGATGCCATGCCCATCCATTATCAATACATATTCCATCTGTCATCATATCATGTTTTTCCACTCAAATGTTGTTCTTGTGCATCAGACATCAAAAAGGAAGAGGGTGATTGCCGAACCTGAAGGAGCACCAGCAAAATCCTTGAAAAACGTGGTGGTGCCAGAGAAATCAGACATCACCCCACTTATATTGGATGTACAACCAGTAACACAAAACGTAGGACCGACTCCAGCAGACTGTACCTATACTTCACTGGCCACACCACTAGCCCCACCACACAGGACCTGCACTCCAGATACCGATTTCATTTGCCATAGCACCAGCTGTACTACAGAAAAATCCCACTCCAACAAAAAGTATAGCAAGTCCACCGGCCGAAGACCTATCCCAACTGCAGAGACGGCCAATTCCTGCAGATTGGAACTCCATTCCATTTATTCCCAGTTTAAAAGACAATACTTTCAATGTTGTTAGGGACTACGTGCATATATTCCCATCATGGGAAGATTATTGTGAAGACAAACACCATTTTCACATCTTCCTATCCAACTTACGTGTAAGTGCTATTATTCATGGTTATTATTTTTCTGTTTTCCACTAATTGAACACATCAATGATTTATATTACATTGTTGTAACTAGGCGAGGGTCAATCTGGATAGTCATGACGAGCAAAACTTGCTTGTGCTTTTCAAGAAAGCATTGCAGCAATATCGATGTTACCTGAGGAAATCACACTTTGATGGCAAGTCTATAAATGAATTTCCGGTGAAGTCTCCTGTGCTAAATTTAGAAGACATTGAATGGAAAAACCTTGTTATGCACTAGTCTCGTTCTCAGGATGAGGTACTGTCTATGAAATCACATGACAATTTGAACTTCTACTTTTCCGTATGTGCCTTACAGATCTTTTTTGCAGGAAATCTGCTCGAAGAAGAATTCCGGTTTGACAAGAACGATAGGATATCGCAAATATGCTGCCCGCTGCTTTGCTCTTGTTAGTACATATTGTCCTGTATCACTGTACTTGCATACATACATGGTTCATTATGTGACAGCAGTATGTATGATAACTTGCTTATCAATTGTTCGCTCCAAATTATCTGAGCTGTATGAATGGTTATATTAGTGTAGAATATATCCAATGCCAATGTTTTTTAGCTCATCATTGTTCTTGTAAGTACATGTTGTCCTTTATCAGTGTACTTATAATGACAGGTAGTTGTTCATGTGCCATCACTCTGCAGCTTATTTTCCTTTACCCTCCATTTTCTACACATCAGATCTATATTTACTCTTACCATAAGGTTGGTACTGAAGAAGTTTAGCTGTGCATTGCTCTTGGCTGTACCTTTTGCCTGTATCGCTGCACTTACATTTATAGCTACTTGGTTATATAACATCACTCTTCATCTTATCATAAATATTCTTCATTTTTTCGTATATTATCACATCTATATTTACTCTTAACAAAATGTAGAATAAAGGCAATGCTTTTGAAGAAGATTATGTGGTAAACTTCTTGAATTGCCCCCCCATCAGCATGGACAAGGCCTTTATAGAGCCTGTCTTCACCAATAATATAAGTTTGTCCATCTCAAGCCTTCAAACTTTGTTGTATATATTTGGTTAGGCATGACTGCAACAGCTGTTTATTTTTGGTGTTTGCATCAAATTGCTTGTTTAAAGTTTATTATGTAGTTCATAAACAAAAGTTTGTCCTTTCTTAATTTAAGTTTTCAGTTGTACAACCAAGTTCCTTCTTCATACCATGTAAATTAAACTATACAGAGCAAGTGATCTTCTTTTGCACTGCATGTATGCTTCTATTCTTTATCCGTAATCCAGTGGTGTGGTGAACCTACCCACTACAGCACAATATCATATTCTGCAATGTCTTAACTATGAACAATGTCATATCATTCTACTATTATTTTAACCGTCTCTTTATTTGCCAATCTGAAATGGTATAAATTGACAACACACTAACCATTGATACTTATGAGTTCTTGATCTGTAATCCAGTGGTGTCGTGAAGCTCCCAACTCCCTCACAATTTCATTTCCTGCCATGTCTTGACCTGAACAATACCATACTGTGTTAATGCAATTTTAAACTGTGTCACTTTATTCGTCAGTAAGAAATGTGATGAATTATCGGCACTGATACTTTTATGTGCAAAACCTGTCATATGTCTGCTTGTTTATCTTTCATAGTGAGGAAGATATAAGTATTGAACAAGCGCAGTCTCATCATCTTGCTCAGCTGCTTGCGCTGCAGCTCCCCAGCAGGGCTAACCTTTCTTGAACTCTATTGAAGTGCTGTCGGTTTTGTATATTATTTGTCGGCGTGTTTATTTGCATTGGTGGCGATCTTTGATGCCCAGTGTATGTAATCTGTTGTCTGCTTGTGCTTTATTATCATAGTGGCGAACTTTGATGCCCAGTGGATGTAATATGCCGTAATTTCTTTATTGTATAGTCTAGGTTTTTTTTCTTATTCATGATGCTATAGTTATTTTACTATATATATATCCTGTCTTCGCAGTAAACCGACCAAACCGTAAAATTACGGTATATAATCGGGCCGTCATGCAATCACGATGTAGGTTGGGCCTGAAACGTGCCGAACATCTCACGGGCCGGCAGCAGCCCGAAATGAACCCCGACCCATGATTGTGCGAATCAAATCACGGGCTTTTAACAGGCCAAAATTGTCTCGGTCCTTGTTTGGCCCAATCAGATATCGGCTACGAGCAGGCCGGATGCAAACCGGGCCGTAGTTAGGCCCAACTATATGATGGGCTTTTAACAGGCCGAAATTAATATAGGGCCGAAATGTTAAACGGACCCTTAACAGGCCAAAACTAATATCAGGACCGAATTACTAAGTGGGCCTTTAGCAAGTGGGCCCAAAAGCATAGTGTCCAGTTGACGGGCCGGATCTGATATGGACCATAATTGAGCCCAAAGCCTCTTAAAGGGCCGGACCTGATCTGGACCGTATTGGCCCAGAACGTGGTAGGCTTTTAACGGGCCGGATCTCATATGGCCACTATTAGGCCCGGAGCGTGGCAGGCCATTAATGGACCGGATCAAATATGGACCGACATTCAACCCAAAACATGGCAGCCAGTTAATGGGCCGGCCTACTAGGGTCCTCAAAATCTTGTGAGCCTACAGCTGGGCCGGCCCATTAATATCAGCGAAATCTCATGGGCCTTTAGCTAGGCCGGCCCATTATGATCTGCAAGAATCTTGTGGGCCTTTACCTGGGCCGGCCCATTTTGTCACACAAAAATCTTGTGGGCCTTTACCTGGGCCAGCCCATTATGCCCCGCAAAATTTTGTGGGCCTTTAGCTGGGCCAGCCCATTATGGTCCGCAAAATCTCGTGGGCCTTTAGCTGGGCCGGCCCATTATGGTCCGCAAAATCTTGTGGGCATTCAGTTGGGCCGGCCCATTTAAACTTGATGGGCCGGTCCACGTGTCAACATATCATAGGCGCGTCTCGCCCATTGGATGAGTGACACCTGTGCCAACGCGGACCTGACACGTGTCTCCTCCCGCCAATGATGATTTTACACGTGGAAAATCCCCATTGGTCGGGGCTGTTAACGGGTTATCGGAACCAAAACCCAACCCGATAGCTCAACGGTGTTCCGTTACGGTGGATGCCACGTGTCGGTCACCCTTGACGAAAGCACTTCTGTGACGCACGATTTATCGTCATGAAAGTGGACACTTCCATGATGATAATTTTGGTAATGTCATGAAACACTTTTATGACAGCATAGGTATAACTATCTTGATTCTGTCATAAAATCGTCATGGATGTACATGCATGACAGAAAACGCGACCTACTGTGACAAACACGTATCATCACGGAAGTGTATTTTTTTGTAGTGATATGACCGTAGAAGACGAGCGCCCGGAACGTCTGTACGATCAAGGATTTCAGTTTCAAGGTGAGAATGTTGTGCCTGAGCATGGAGGAGCGACAACGTTTGAACATTTCACCCAATTTCATCATGACATGCGTGATTGGGAAACTCACGTGCAACTGCAAAATAATTTGGTTGAGTATATGTGGGCTCATGTTGGCAACCAATATCTTCTTTTATTTGTTTGCAAAACTATGTGAGAACTATGTGAGACATTTTTATTTTTATTCGGCTTGTAAAACTATGCTATTTTATTCGGTTCAAACTATGTTATTTGACTATATGTATGCAAATTCATCAATGCAAAATAGGGCGGCCAGCCGGTCACGCCGACACATATGGGTCAGCGCGTTGGACGCGCTGCCGACCCGTATCTAAAATAGGGCGGACGCCAGGCGGGCGGCCTACCCAAACAGTCAAAAAGCGGACGAAATCGCTGTCCGTTTGGGTCGCCCCATTGAAGTTGCTCTAAGTGCCTGTTTGGAATCTCTCCAGTCTCGAAACTCCGCCCCGCGCAAAGAGCTCGGTTTGAGCCACTCTCTGCAATTGTACTGCCGCTCCCTCCGCTTCGGGAGCTGCAGTTGTGGAGCGGAGAGGATCAAAACATGGCCTAAAACTGATGAGATTCTTGCAACATTATTCAACAAGCATTGATGTGCTTCTACTCATACATTTGCCTGATATAGTATTCGTGAACAAATTTCAATGAAGTGTGAAACCGTAATTGAACCGGTGTATGAAGCAAATATTCAGTGAACAGCATGGAACACATGTGTGAAGCCTAACAGGTCTTTCTGCCGCACTAACCTAGCTCATGGAGCTGACCTGACTGGCCACAGTTGTGTTAGCTCGGGACAGACTGGGAGCTTGGAGCTGGTACATGTTATGGGAAAAAGGAATACAAAGATTTTTTTTGGCAAAATATCACAAAGCAATTTGGCGGGCCGAACATGATTGATCTGGACCATACATTTTGGATCGGACGCCAGTTTCAAGGTTTCAATTTGAGACTGAGTTTTTAGCTGCTCTAGGGGTGGGTGGGTATGCCCACGAACCCACTGCGACAATTGGGCGGGCGATCGATTGGCCACCCTCACGACACGTCCTGATTGTAACCGACAACAATCGCAATGCAGAATTGTCATATTTTTACATTATACCTTTTTCTTTCAGTCCGAGTTAAAAGATTTGCCTCATCTATTAATTATAAAAAGAGAATAGAGTTTAGTTGTCTGTGTTACCACACACCCTTGGTTACAAAAAAAAATGTTACTCTCGCTGCATAATTGTACCCAAATGTTTGGCGCCCACGGTAACCCAAAGCACCACCTCCTTGGAACAACAAACATATTCAACGGCTTTTTTTTCATATACTAGACAAACAACAATAGGTTAAACTACAAGTCCAATCTTGTTTTTTGTTTCTTTGACATCTTTAATAGTGTACCGGCTAATGGGAGATCGATTGAGTTGCCTTGTCTTCTTGGACCAATGCTCTGACGATATCGATGTCAACGTACACGGGCACTAAATTTGACCGTGGCATGCAGAGGGCCACGTCTGCGTCCCTTGGCGACTTTTTGGTTAAACGCCTACATGTGCACCGAGGAGAGCGTCTCTAGCATCCTGGTACCCAGTCTGTGTCCTTCGATTTACGGGTCACTCTTGATGAATTTGGCAACCTAGCCTCCGTGTGTCATGGATGCAATAAGAACGAGATCCAAGAGTCTACTACCTCGTTGTCATCAACATTGATCTAGTTGTTGCCTTTGTTA
The DNA here is from genome assembly GCF_003073215.2 of Triticum urartu. Taxonomy (NCBI): domain Eukaryota; kingdom Viridiplantae; phylum Streptophyta; class Magnoliopsida; order Poales; family Poaceae; genus Triticum; species Triticum urartu. The sequence continues at coordinate 631,639,836 of NC_053024.1, read as the reverse complement.
GCCTCGCGCTTTTATCCGCGGCATGCGAGCCATTTTGTTGTTGGTAGTTGTGTAATGTGGTATTGTCGGGAACCTTGAATTGTTAGATACTTTGGTTGTATGGCTTGCTTTGCCATGTTTGACTTCATTTATAAAGGCGGGTTGTCGCTTTTTTTAAAGAAAGTGTTTATCTGTGGCATCCAAGCAACAATGCTCAGCCGTCAAGGCTATGGCGCTCAAGGCCGCCACCAATAAGAAAGAATGAGGTGAAATTATGGGGTCATGGCCACCATAGCTATGAGCTCTAACCGCATTGTCACGGCAAGTCCCACACGTTGTCGTCCACCGCGGCTTGATAATGGTCGGCGAGGAGTGGTTGGGGGAGGGGAGCTAGTCTACGGCCGGCAGGGAATGGTCGGGGGAGGGGTGATGGGTGGTGGCCAATGGGGAGCAGGGGCGGAGCCAGAAATTTTGGCCATTGGGTTCACTCCATAACTACATTCCGCATAGCTTTATTTTAGTTTACCAAAGTGTGTACCAACTCTTAAAAAAATTCCTTATTTTTTGACTTTTCTGAGGCGTCATCGCCTCAGAAATTTAAGCCTTAATGCAACAAGTATCTTACGGAATCAATGAAAGCATTAAGCCGGATTCGATTTTGCTCTTTGTAAGATCAGTTTGTTTATCAAGACAACCTGAATTGACTGAACTTGATTCATCAAAGCATCACATCTGTTTTTTACTATTGCATTATAAAAGCTAATAACATTAGCCTTACCATTATGAGCATATAGTCGGCTTTTCCTGTTCCAACCGTTCTAGTCGTTAATTGCAAATGCACTAGTCCAGCTTGTCCCTTATTGTAATATTTGAAAATGTAGCAGCATAAACACAATGCCTTATGCACTTTATCACTATACTCAAGCCAAGGACCATATTCATCAACAATCCGGATTAAATCTCTGTTGAGTATCTCCAATTTTCCTCTGTGGGTAATTAAAATCAGACAGTTGCCTATAAGGTCCTTCGTTAAATATTTGCGTCTAATCTCATCTTGCTTCTGTGGATTTCTTGTGTACTCTGAAATTTTCTTCCGATCATCCGGATCATAAGGCAACTGATCTAATTTAATTTTTCATGAATAGTAAGCTTTGGGAGACTAGCTGCAGTGACATTTGATGCACTTTGCCTACGTCTAATCTAGTGACCGAGTTCCCTTCGAAAAATACGGCTCCTTAGACTATATCAATCAAAGTTCATGGAGTGTTTTTCTAAAAAAAGACGAGGGCAAAACAATAGCTATTGTATTGGGCTATTAGTCTAGATAGAACATATACACGAGAGAGAAGATGGGGCAATTTAATCTAATTACCTCAAGTTTTGGGATTCAATCGTTGCAGAGTCGATCTGCATCCGCCTGCTTGCTACGGGCGTGTGGCGGCGGCCAGAGTGGCCGTGCAACACGCACATGCCAGATGGGAATTGGAGAAACGAACAAAGAAACGATGAAAAAGAAGCACATGATAGATTTTTTTAGGGAGTGAGCAGACGATAGATGAGGCGTGCCCCATGCGGCTGCATGCTTGCGTGACTCGCGGACTCACGGTTTAGGCATGTGAATGATTTCTGGGCTCTTTCTTTTTGGGCCTTTTGTTTCATGTGAGGTGTATTTTATTTGTTGGGGTCAGCTAAGATATTTTATTGGGTTCACATCAAATAAATATGTACATATACATAAGTATTAGGCAAAATTCATTGGGTTCACTTGAACCCAATAGCTCTACGCTGGCTCCGCCGCTGATGGGGAGTGGTCAGTGGAGGGGGCTGCTTGTTTGCTGTTGCCGACCGATGAGAGTAGAGAGTTTTTTTGGAGTGGGTCCCATTTGTAATTAGGGGTCAGCTGCTAACGTGGTGGTATTGAGTCACCAGTCAATGCGGTCAAAAAACCAGGGGAATGCGAGCAGGGGGTCGAATCTTGGACGGGTTGCAAAGTCTAGGGTGCAAGATAACTTATTTTGAAGTTGATGGTTGATTCTTAAACCGAGTGGCAAGTTTAAAGTTGTAAATGGACTTTTCTCTTTTCTTAGAGTAAGCCATTGTATGAAACCAGAAGCAGTGCATGGGAGTTATATGTCAAGTTTGGGTTCACATGTTACCACTCTTAAAAAAAACGTTGTAGAGTAACCAATCTACCGACAAAGGGATCAACCCAGCTTCATGTTTGCTTGCTCTCCACACTGTCAAAAGCAGAAACATCAATCGGCGTTGCATTTCACGGAACCAAACAATCTGATACGCAAGATCACCCCAGCCGGGTTAACAGGACACACAAACCACGTAGTACGACGGCCGACCGCTTTACCGAAGCTGACTGGCTAGAAACATTGAATTAGCTTTGTTGGGGTGCGCCAGCCCGTGCTATAGTGCAAGACACGGCTGACAGCTGAGGGACCCAGTGGCAAGCCACTGTGGTGGACCCTTCCACATAAAAATAAATTTAATATCATTGTGAGGGTGTACCCCACATATCAGATATTAAACTGATAAGAACAGATACTACACTTGATCTTAGCCAAAAGGCCGAGAAAGGTATGAGCTGGAAGCGCTGTCCTGACCCTTCTATTTGTATCCTCAGCGCCCTCCCGTCCCTGGTCGCTCGGCGAGGTGGTACTAAACGAAACGAGCTGCTTGCTTGCTCGCCTCCCGCGCACGCGGAGCGCCTGCCTCTTGCGTGGGCCTCAACGATTTGGTTTCCACGACCGGGCCTGGCCTTTTAGCCGAGGCCTGCCTCGGTTCAGTCCACGCCGCCCAAAAGAAAAACGTTTAGTGAATCCAGCCGTCGACGCGGGATCCAACGGCCGCCTCGGTTGCCCTCGTGACCTCCGCTCGCTCGCGTCGGGGCCTCGCCCATTCCGCCACCGAAACGTCTCCCTCGCTCTCATCTCTTCCCTCGCTCAGCTGCTTCGCCCCCCTTCCTTCCCCAGAACCTTCTAGAAGCGGAGGCCCCGCCGGATGTCTCCCCGGAGGAAGGAGAGGCGCGTGGTGGCCGTGGCCGGCGCCGCGGCGGTCGTCGCCGTCGGCCTCAACCTCGCCTTCTCCGCCGTCGCCGCCCACCGCCGGAGGAAGCGGCAGGGTGAGCACCGCGAAAACCCTTGGGGATTTTGAATACGAGCTCGTGTGGTTGCTCTGGTGTTGCTCGAGCCGCGCAGAACTACGGTGGTTCTGTTCGATTGCACAGCAATGCAGCATATGTCTGTGTTTATTTCGCCATTTTGCTGTGCGAAATTGACGCCCGAGACTCGGGAAATTCTGCTTTGGGGAATTTGGCTCTTATAGTGACATGGACATTTACTGATGTGGTTTCTGAGTAGTTAATGTATTGGTTTTTTGCAGAGCTTCCAGGGTTTAATGCGCAGGTCAACCTCTCAGCAGCGGAGATCAAGAGATTGGCTAACCGGATTATTGCTAAGTCGAAGGAAACATATGATGCCGTGGCCGCAGTTCCCCTAGATAAGGTATGTATGCAATGCAACAATGTGATGCTACTGCATTTTTATCAGCAGGCTATTTTATGGCTAGGCGTTCATTTTTACCAGCAGCCTGCTTTATGGAATGCCACTTTAATGTCAAAGGCTTGGCATGGTTTTTTGTTTCCATTCCGTGCACAGAACCTGATCGTCGTACATGAGTAGGCATCATGTCGTTGTTGCGCCATGTCTCGTAGATACATAGGTGCCTATGCAGATAAAATAAAATAATAACCTAAATCTTTCTGGATGCAAGCTTGATATTCATACACTATCTACTCAAAAAACATCACCCTGTTATTGCTGGCTACATGATGTGTTTCATTGCAGGTCAACTTCGCTAATGCAATTGCACCGTTGGCAGAATTGGATGCTCAGCAGTTTCCTCTGGTTCAAGCTTGTGTGCTCCCAAGGATGGTGTCACCATCCGAAGATATATGCAGGGCCAGTGCTGACGCAGAGAAGCGATTGGATTCCCACTTTCTGCTGTGCAGGTGCATTGTTACTTAGTTTTATTATATCACTTGTTGGACATAATAACTCTGGTTCATTATACGTTTCCCAAACAGGCATTTATTTACTATTGAAAACATCGGGAAATTATGCAGCTGATAGAATTAGGTGGCCGTCATCTCCCCCCTGATGGGCTTAGACTCTAGATTTTGTGCCCCTGAAAGGTTTCTTTCTAGCTGTGCTGGCCTTCTGGGGTTCTTTTGATCTTGCATGATCAGTAGCAATGGTGGCTGGTTGGGGCTGTCGTGCCTCCCGGTCTGTAATGGTCGTGACTTTTATTTCCTGTTTGTAGTAGTGTCTTAAGACATATGGTTTTCTATAATGAAAATCGTAGAGGGTAGCCTCTTTTTTGCTCAAAAAAAACCTAGGAAATTATGCATGCTGGTTCTCAACCTGATGTCTATGAAGCGATGATACTCAAACTGTTTGCCCAGTTCAGTGAGCATCTCTAATATATAAATATCGTCCCAGTAGTCTAGTCCAGCCTTTTCGTCGTTGTATAAGTCATATGGTGATATATGAATAGAAATGAACATCCTTAAAAGAAACTGAATTCCCTGTTATTCACCTTTTTAATCCAACATATTACTGTTGAACCCCTAGTGTAAGAATCCTGTTATTTCCTGCAAGGTGACCAGGCAGCGTGAGGATGTGTACCGTGTTGTAAAGGCTTTCATGGAGAGAGGTGAAAGAATAGGTCCGGAAGCAACAAGATTTGTCCAGTGTCTGGTACAATATTTGTGACACTACATTTGAAACTAGCCTCATACATAATCTTGTGTTCTGAGTGGCATCTGCATATTTATATTTGTGGGATCATCTCCAAGACTCTGAATGATGTCTATCTTCTTGTTAGGATCAATTTGTCCATACTTTTCTGAGTATTGTTGATGGGCAGCTTATAATTTGAGTATTTTTGTTAGAGACTCATTGCATCTATTCATCTTATGTGCTGTTGCATCTACTCGATTTAATCTCTGCAATTATTGTTGGCACACAGGACTAATCTCAGTTCTTTGTTGATGTTAGATCAAAGCTGAAGTTAAATTATAGAACTGGCTAATTATGATTCCTTTTAAGGATAGAGACTATATAGTGCCTGCATACAGGCAGTGTGGCTAACTGCTTGACCCAGTTAGTATGCGATTGCTGACTTCCTCTCATTATGGTTACAGGTAAGAGAGTTTGAACGCAACGGAGCAAAACTAACTCAAGCCAAGAAGGAAGAAATGGAGAAGTTGAAATCTCTCATCGATGACTTAAATTTGAAGTATATTCAAAACATGAGTGATTTCACCAAATTTCTTCTATTAAGCGAGGAAGAGTTGGCTGGAATGCCTCCTGAGTTCTTAAAGGTGAGCTAGGGAAGTGAAAACTTTTCAGAGGGTTCAACATCATGCTTCATGCTTCCAACATTGTGCTTATACGAGTGCGCCTTTTCGAAGTATGACATGCAGACTTTGGGATGTTGAAATGATATGTTACCATTTTCTGTCTTCATGGTTGGACAGAAGTGTGAAGTGAAGACAAAGAACAGTCATGGTATTTCTCCCTGATTATGTTTAACTATTACTGTTTAACTCAGGATCTGGAAGAAACAGACGGAAAGCGCAAGGTTCTGTTGACAGGTTACTATGTCACTCCAATTCTTGAGCATTGCAAGGTCAGTTCCACATTTCTGCTTATCATGCACCTGTACATTTGGTTGGTGTCACTGTGACCAGTTACTTAGCGGCTTGTTGCTATATTCTGTGGCCTACTTATGTAGGGTTCTTTTGCACTAGAGCCATGTTTGTTCTATGCACTAGCTGCTAATTTTTTTCTTTGTTTCTGTACTGTTTCCAAGGTTGGCTCTACCAGGAAGCAGATCGCTGTTGCTTATGGCCAGAAAGGTGGAAAACAGAACGTAGCCATCCTAGAAAAATTGGTATCCCCATGTGTCCAACTGCATCTTTAACTTCATAAACTGGTACTCCCTCTGTAAACAAATATAAGAGCGTTTAGATCACTACTTTAGTGATCTAAACGCTCTTATATTTCTTTACGGAGGGAGTATCTTTTGATTACCAATTTCACTTCATCTCATAGGTCACAGCATCATTCAGTTCTACATGGCATTTCTTTATTGTCTTGGGCTGCATCGTTCTAGCTCTTTGAAATAGGAATTTCCTTATTTTCCTTTCGACATGTGGTAATTGCACTAGTTATGCTTGATTAGTTGATAGTGAGCTTCTTAGGCTATCCATGTGGGGAATGTGAAGGGGGGTGCTGATATCTAGACTTACTAAAAGTGCTTGAAATAACCATCGAATGATTGAAAATGGGTATAAATTCATCTATTGCGCATAATTTCATTGTAGACTGGAGCCATGGAACTGACAACTTACAGTTTTTTATATTCAGGTTCAGATAAGACACAGGCTTGCGAGATTGCTTGGGTACTCCAACTATTCTGATTTTGCTATTGAACCAAGGATGCCAATGACATCGAGGAAGGTTTGTGCTTTCTTGTTGTTTAATCTGCTTGAAAGTGTCCAGTTTTAGCTAACTGTGCCTAGTGAATGCATTCTTCCATGCCAAGTCTGAGCTACTACTGAGCTTGCCAACAAGATGGTGTTTTAGGCATTCCTTCTTATGTTCACTTGCATCTGTGTATGCCACCAAGTTAACCCCACATGTTCTAAAGGGTTTTCCGCTACAGGTGTTAGAATTTTTGGAGGAAATGTCAGAACAGTTAAGTGATCTAGCTAATAGAGAACTGACCGTACTCAAAGAACTTAAGGTTTGTACAAAGCTCTCTTTTTGGGTCTATTCTATTTTTGTCACTGATCATGCTCTTTTAATTAATCAGTTGAATCCTTTTCTCGGTCTTCTAATTTCAGATGAAGGAGGAAGGAAATGCTCAATTTGGCATGGAAGATTTATTATACTACATGAAAAGAGGCGAACAGCACAAGGTTGATCTTGACATTGGTGAAATTAAACGATATTTCCCTGTTAAGCTGGTCATATCAGGAATGCTGAAGATGTTCCAGGATCTATTTGGTAGGATTTTACCCATTAAACACTACAACACAACTATCCATTAAATATATGAGCACATTTCCCATGTTTTCTCTGGCAGCGCTACGATTTGAAGAAATTAAGGATGTGGAGGTTTGGCATGATACAGTTCGTCTCTTCTCTGTTTGGGATGCAAGTTCAAGTGATCTTTTGGGTTACTTTTTCCTTGATATGTTTTCCAGGTTTGTTTTCTATGCTTAGTGGTGGAGTCGTCAGTTGCGGAGTCACATTTAGAGGAATGTGCGTCAGTGATGAAGATTAGTGTTATCTTGGTTAATCAAAGACTAATATGTGCTAAATGCTTTCATTAAGCTTGCAGCTACACATTCTCACTGCGAGAGCCAAAATTAGTGGGTGTACATCTGTACACCCATATCTTGGTGTGGCTCCGCCCATGGGAGTCGTAATAAATTTAGTGGCCTCAGGATGCTATTTTATAAAGTTTAATTGAATACAAACACTGAAAGTTGGCCGGCAATTTCTCATTTTAGAAATATAGGGAAAGCTGGTTCCTATCTTATATATCTATTGCACGGTTTATCATAGATGTGCAACCAAGGGAGACCAATTGTCCTAGGTTTCAAACATACATTTTCAAGAGAAAAATTATCTCAACAAATGTAGATTGAAAGCCCATGAAAGAAATAATGAACTGATAACGCAGCATAAGACACACAAGTCAAAAGCACATGCACTTCCACATGAACTTGTCCAGCAAACAAGGTAATTTAATCACTAACTTGCCTTTTTTCCCCTTTACAGGGAAGGAAAATATGACCACACCTGTGTTGTGGCACTTCAGAATGGATACATGTGTTCTAATGGTTCACGTAAGGTAACTCAGAAAATCTGTATATTTGCTATTGTAATTTCAATGTGATTTTCTTGTTTGCTCACTTGTTTGAAAGGATTGTGAGTCAACCTTATAATGTTATTTTCTTACTGTGGCATAGTTAATTAAACACTTTGGGTAGTTGAACTGTTACAGGCTGGTTGTCTAATGATGCCTGAAATACCTATAATCAACGGAAAGTACACCTGGAGTCTATTCAAGGACGAATTATTTCATTATGTTAATTCAGTAATTTTTGTGACAGGTTCCGGTTGCAGTCTTATTGTCTCAATGCCCGAAAGAGTTTGATGGGAATTCAGCATTGCTACGGTTCCCTGAAGTTGTGAGGATATTTCATGAATTCAGTCACGTGGTAGACTAACCTCAAACTTTTCCTTGCATGTTTTTCCAGTCAAATTCTTAAACCAGAAATATTCAAATTGTCACAGTGACGTGTAATTTTCCCTTGAGAGTAGAAAGATGGCTCTGATCAATACCAGATTGACAATTTATCTACTCATATGTTCAATATTAAATAAAAGTCACTACTAATTGTTTCAATATCCTGCAGGTTCATCATATATCGAACAGGGCCACCTTTTCTAGATTTTCAAGTCTCCGTCTGGAGGGGGACTTTGCTGAAATTCCAAGCCTGTTACTCGAGAACTGGTTGGCATATTTCTTTTTCGTCAGTAACATGCCCACACTTCTGTATAATTTTGGAAGATGCCATTTCTTGCATGTAAACATAACATTGTGATCACAGGTGTTACGAGAGCATTTCCCTGAAAATGATGTCCGGCTTCTATCAGGTGATGAAGAACAGAAATGATGTTTTTGTACTGAAACTATCTTCAAACTCTATGTATTGCCAGGAACAAGAATGAAAATATAAAAGAACTGCTTCTAGTGTGTAACCTGTATGAAATATTAAGGAATCGAGTTATTCTAGGCAATGGAACTACAGCTACCGAATTCATAGATAAGAAACAACGTTTGCTTCTTGCATGACTCAAGAATCCTAATGTTAAAAAATAGCATATGAGCTGGTTGCTATGACTCTTTTTTTAAAAGGGGAATTTGATGACGAACCAAAAAAAATATACTTTAACAAGTTCTTGTTAATCTGTTGAAGCTTGTGCCAACTAGTACTTGAAGCCTTTTGTTCTCATCATTGTAGGACATCACAAAGTCTGTCACTACTGAAGCTTGCCAGTCACTGAAAAGAAGGCGTGACATGTTTGCTGGCCTGAAATTGAAGCAAGAGATCCTTTTGTGTGAGTCACTTTTTCATTCTATAAGCATGGGGAATGAGAATAATCGTCCTGAAAATACTTGTCTAGCTCAGATACTCCTACAAAATAGTGAGATGCCGATATATTTTGTTAATATCACGAGGACTTCTCTGACATTTCATTGTCCCTGTTACCTATCCTTCTTGAGTCGAGTAACAATATGTTCTAATTTTGCACCCATTAGGCATTCTGCTATTTGAACATCATAAATCCAGTCCAGTTTCCTTTTTTTCCCACCTATTCTCCGAAAAGTCAATATTTTCCCACCTAGTAGCCTTCTTGTTATTTTATTCATTACGACAAATATTATATACTGTAGGGTAGCCTTCTTGTTCACTAGTTTTGATCTGCACCTTTGGTTTTACCAGGCCTTGTTGATCAGATAATACATACAAGCGAGAATGTGGACATCGATGACTTGGTCAAAGATCTTCATCCCAAGGTACATTCTAAACGATTTCCATTCACTTTTATGTCACTTATGACCATGAGGGTGAAATGCTCCTTTTTAAAGGTAATGCTGGGGATACCTTTGTTGGAAGGGACCAGCCCAGCTTCATGCTTTCCGCGTATTGCTGTTGGCTATGACGCTGTGTGCTATAGTTACATATGGAGCGAGGTCTGAGCAAACACTACTCTAGAGGCCTGTTACTTCTCCATCATATGTTCTGGAATGATAGAGAGTGATATAAATTTGTGCATGCAGGTATTTGCTGCTGATCTATTCACAACGAAATTTAAAGACGACTTGCTAAATCAGCATGCAGGGTTGAGGTTTAGAAATAAGGTAGTAAATGAAATGATGCTCTTCTAGGCGTGTTATTTGATCGTATATTCATGTTGCTCATAAACGCTTTTGCATTCACTTCAGGTATTGGCTCCAGGAGGCTCGAAAGATCCTCTTGAGATCATAACTGACTACTTAGGAAGAGAACCGTCGCTGCAGCCTTTCATTCAGAGCAGAACAAGGAACGCTTTGTGAAAGATCGTGTAGCACTAGCCCATGAAGTTTGATTACCGTTGAGTTACTTTTTTTTTCCGGGATGAATGATTACCGTTGGTTTCAGAGTGACAGTTTGTTACTTGATTGCAGATCTGGTTAATGGTCAATGTAAATTTGTGCCAAGCTCTCTTGGAATAGTTATTTCCTGGCACTGACCTACTCAGGATTTCAACTTTGTGGCGTATAATACTTTTTAGTGTCTATCACTAGTTTTTTTCCCTTTGTTTTTTGCGGAGCTATCACTAGTTTCTTTATGTGGCAAGGGAGCGTGAACGATGAGCCTGGATTATGTTGGTGCATGAAGCATGTCTTAGCAGCTTTCACTTTAAAGCCTTGCAGCATCAAGGTGGATAGTTTGAAGGAAATGTGTAGCATGCACACAAGATAACTCTCATTTAAACAGACATGATTATAGGTTTTATCTTGTAATTTCAAATAAATTTATTGATATTTAAAGGCAAACCAGGTAGGAAGGAAATAGAGCAACATGGTTGTCAATGTTGGACGACATACATTATTCACGTGCTATGGCATGTCAACAGCTTTAGGCCATGTTCGGTTAATCCTCTTGCCACAGGGATTGAAGGGGGTTGAGGAGGTTTGAGAAGGATTTTGACTTGCAAAGGATTTAATCCCCTTCAATCCCTTTCAAACCCTGCCAAACTGAACAAGGCCTTAGGGTGATAATTCCTTTCAAGCATACCAAAAGGTCCTTTGTTAGTAGGGAATCAAATGCTGGAGAATTTATTTCTAATATATACTCAATTTCGGATCAACCTTGGCTAAGTCAATTTTCAGATAAATTTGTTATACTAATAGGCAGCAGATTCCGGATAAATTTGTTATACTGGTTGGCAATAGCAGATTATATGCTACTCCCTCCTTAGTGTCAAAAAATGTCTTACATTATGGGACAAAGGGAGTATATTGATTGTATGCCACAAAGGATGGCAAACAGGGAAGAAGGAAAAAAGATGATGATTTCTTTTCTGCTAGTCAGAAAAATAACATTTTTTGCATCCTTGTTAGTTGCGTTTTGCCAAATTATCCTTCGTAGAATTAAGAACCCCCCCCCCCCCCCCCCCCCCCCCCCCCCCCCCCCCACCCCACCCCAATGGGAAACAACATATGTGATTCTGAGGAAAGATAATATCCGCATGCATGGATTTGACTGAGAAGATATCCGAAGAGATAAACATCATGTTACTGTGTTAAGTCGATTGACATCAACCTATTTACTAAGTGAAGCTGCATAATCCACTAATCCTTGTCAATGCCCTACGAAACTGAATGTTCAACGGGCCCGCCCCAAGAACAGAAATGGTTGAGGCCCCTTTCCGTGGCACAATATGATAAAGGCTCGGGTGAAAAATTTAAAAATAAAACAAAGACTCGGGGTATTGAAGCACTATAGGAGTATATTCAAGCCAGTTGTCTCCTAAAAACTTGTAGTTCGATCATCGTCGACCGAGAAAAATCCTCTATTAAAGAACGTGCACTTGACCTTCATCAAGCCTTTTCAAAACAGGTGTTTTGCCAACACTTGAGACAACATCTTGGAATGAAGATGTTTGTTTCAGAGTAACTCCTGCCAAACACCTTCCTCTGTTAGCAACTTGTACAACCATTTACTGAGTAATCACTTGTTCTTAATTTTGAGGGTCTCAATCCCCAAACCCCTTAATCATTTGGCCTACACAAAATGTCACACTTGGCTATCTGTTACTTCCCTTTATGCTCGTCACATTGCCAAAAGAATATGGACATGTAGTAATCCAACCTTTTGAAACACCCTTTTTGGTATTTTGAAGGATGATACCATAAGTATAGATACACTTGTGAGAAGTGCATTGATAAGGACCGAACTTCCACCATGGGACATTAGCATGCCCTCTAACTGATAGGTTTTTTTGGTTGCCTTTGATGATCTTACACTCTTTATTGGTAAGTTTACGACGATGAATGGCATCCCAAGATAACTAGACGAAAGTGGGTCCAACTCACAACTAAATAGTTGCTTATATCAACTCTCTACTTCTTTGGCGCGTACAAAGCAAAAGATCTCTTAAAAATGGCGATGTCATTTGCGTATTAAAGAATTAACACACCACCATCCGCAAAATGTAGAATTAGGCCATCAGTCTGTCCATCCTCCTTAACCCTTACAACGAGGTCTGTGAGCATATCTGAACGACGTTGAAGAGAATTAGCGACATACGACCCCCTGTTGCAATCCCTTCCTAGTTTAAAATAATGACCGATGTCACTATTAAGTGTGACCCCAACACTGCCACCTTAGGCAAACCTCTCCACCGGCTGACGCGAACATAGCTAATCCCTTCACGTTAGGAGCTTGTTGCAAGAAAGGTCATTTCACACTATCACAAGCTTTATCAAAGTCCACTTTGTTGATAACTCCGTCAAGTTTCTTAGAGTGAAGCTCATGAATAGTTTTATGTACTACCTCCGTCCTGGCTTATTGGTCCTCTTTGTATTTATTGTTAAATTTTTACCATGGATTTAACTAACAAAATATCAATGCATGTCACAAAAAATTATACCATCATAACTATGTTTGCATTAACATTTTATTACCATCATAAACTATGTTCAAATATAAATCAAACAATATAATTTTTGGTGACATGCATTAATATTTTATTAGTTAAATTTATGGTCAAAATTTGGCACAAAATACGAAGGGGACCAGTAAATCAAGACGGAGGTAGTAAGAGCACCACTTCCCCTAGAACGTGTCGTCTTGGCATGAAAGCCGTTCGTGTCTAAATTACAATTCTGGTATAGGTGCTAACTACCAGTGTTGTAATTTGTTGTGCTACATTGGCAGAGGAGTTCTAGCAAGCTCTCCACCCCCGCCCCGCGCCGTGATGTCTCCTACACAACCTTCTTCTTGTAGACGTTGTTGGTGTTGGAAATATGCCCTAGAGGCAATAATAAAATGGTTATTATTATATTTCCTTGTTCATGATAATTGTCTATTGTTCATGCTATAATTATGTTATCCGGAAATCGTAATACATGTGTGAATATATAGACCACAACATGTCCCTAGTGAGCCTCTAGTTAACTAGCTCGTTGATCAACAGATAGTCATGGTTTCCTGACTATGGACATTAGATGTCATTGATAATGGGATCACATCATTAGAAGAATGATGTGATGGACAAGACCCAATCTTAAGCATAGCATAAGATCGTGTAGTTCGTCTGCTAGAGCTTTTCTAATGTCAAGTATCTTTTCCTTAGACCATGAGATTGTGCAACTCCCGGATACTATAGGAATACTTTGGGTGTGCCAAACGTCACAACGTAACTGGGTGACTATAAAGGTGCACTACGGGTATCTCCAAAAGTGTCTGTTGGGTTGGCACAAATCGAGACTGGGATTTGTCACTCCGCATGACGGAGAGGTATCTCTGGGCCCACTTGGTAAAACATCATCGTAATGAGCTCAATGTGACTAAGGGTTGGTCACGGGATGATGTGTTACGGAACGAGTAAAGTGACTTGCCGGTAACGAGATTGAACGAGGTATTGGAATACCGACGATCGAATCTCGGGCAAGTAACGTACCGATTGACAAAGGGAATTGAATACAGGATTGATTGAATCCTCGACATCGTGGTTCATCCGATGAGATCATCATGGAATATGTGGGAGCCAACATGGGTATCCAGATCCCGTTGTTGGCTATTGGCCGGAGAGTCGTATAGGTCATGTCTGCATGGTTCCCGAACCCATAGGGTCTACACACTTAATGTTCGGTGACGCTAGGGTTGTAGAGATATTAGTATGCGGTAACCCAAAAGTTGTTCGGAGTCCCTGATGAGATCCTGGACATCGCGAGGAGTTCCGGAATGGTTCGGAGGTAAAGATTTGTATATAGGAAGTCCAGTTTCGGCCACCGGGAAGGTTTCGGGGGTCACCGGTATTGTACCGGGACCACCGGAAGGGTCCCAGGGGTCCACCGGGTGGGGCCACCTATCCCGGAGGGCCCCATGGGCTGAAGTGGGAAGGGAACCAGCCTCTGGTGGGCTGGTGCGCCCCCCATGGGTCTCCTCCTGCGCCTAGGGTTAGAAACCCTAGGGGTGGGGGGCGCCTCCACCTGGCTAGGGGGCCAAGCCACCCCCTTGGCCGCCGCCCCCCCATCTAGATGGGATCTAGAGGGGCCGACGCCCCCCTGGCCCCTATATATAGTGGAGGGGAGGGAGGGCAGCCGCACCCAAGTCCCTGGCGCCTCCCTCTCCCCCCGTGACACCTCTCCCTCTCGTTGGTGCTTGGCGAAGCCCTGCCGAGATCCCGCTACTTCCACCACCACGCCGTCGTGCTGCTGGATCTCCATCAACCTCTCCTCTCCCCTTACTGGATCAAGAAGGAGGAGACGTCTCTCCCAACCGTACGTGTGTTCAATGCGGAGGTGCCGTCCGTTCGGCGCTCGGTCATCGGTGATTTGGATCACGATGAGTACGACTCCATCAACCTTGTTCTCTTGAACGCTTCCGCTCGCGATCTACAAGGGTATGTAGATGCACTCCCCTCTCCCTCGTTGCTAGATGACTCCATAGATTGATCTTGGTGATGCGTAGAAAATTTTAAAATTCTGCTACGTTCCCCAACAGTGGCATCATGAGCTAGGTCTATGCGTAGTTTCTATGCACGAGTAGAACACAAGTTGTTGTGGGCGTTGATTTTGTCAATTTACTTGCCGTTACTAGTCTTATCTTGATTCGGCGGCATCGTGGGATGAAGCGGCCCGGACCTACCTTACACGTACGCTTACGTGAGACTGGTTCCACCGACTGATATGCACTAGTTGCATAAGGTGGCTAGTGGGTGTCTGTCTCTCCCACTTTAGTCGGATCGGATTCGATGAAAAGGGTCCTTATGAAGGGTAAATAGAAATTGGCATATCACGTTGTGGTTTTGGCGTAGGTAAGAAACGTTCTTGCTAGAAACCTATAGCAGCCACGTAAAACTTGCAACAACAATTAGAGGACGTCTAACTTGTTTTTGCAGCATATGCCGTGTGATGTGATATGGCCAAAAGGATGTGATGAATGATATATGTGATGTATGAGATTGATCATGTTCTTGTAATAGGAATCACGACTTGCATGTCGATGAGTATGACAACCGGCAGGAGCCATAGGAGTTGTCTTAATTTATTTATGACATGCGTGTCAACATAAACGTCATGTAATTACTTTACTTTATCGCTAACTGTTAGCCATAGTAGTAGAAGTAATAGTTGAAGAGACAACTTCATGAAGACACGATGATGGAGATCATGATGATGGAGATCATGGTGTCATGCCGGTGACGACGATGATCGTGGCGCCCCGAAGATGGAGATCAAAAGGAGCAAAATGATATTGGCCATATCATGTCACTATTTGACTACATGTGATGTTTATCATGTTTTACATCTTATTTGCTTAGAACGACGGTAGCATAAATAAGATGATCCCTCGCAATAATTTCAAGAAAGTGTTCCCCCTAACTGTGCACCGTTACTAAGGTCCGTTGTTCCGAAGCACCACGTGATGATCGGGTGTGATAGGTTCTAACGTTCACATACAACGGGTGTAAGCCAGATTTACACACGCAATACACTTAGGTTGACTTGACGAGCCTAGCATGTACATACATGGCCTCGGAACACGGAAGACCGAAAGGTCGAACATGAGTCGTATAGAAGATTCGATCAACATGAAAATGTTCACCGATGATGTCTAGTCCGTCTCACGTGATGATCGGACACGGCCTAGTTGACTCGGATCATGTATCACTTAGATGACTAGAGGGATGTCTATCCGAGTGGGAGTTCATTAATAATTTGATTAGATGAACTTAATTATCATGAACATAGTCTAAAATCTTTGCAATATGTCTTGTAGATCAAATGGCCCATGCTAATGTTGCCCTCAATTTCAACGCGTTCCTAGAGAAAACCAAGCTGAAAGACGATGGCAGCAACTACACGGACTGGGTCCGTAACCTGAGGATTATCATCATAGCTGCCAGGAAAGCATATGTCCTTGATGCACCGCTAGGTGAAGCACCTGTTTTCCCTGCAGAACAAGATGTTATGAACGCTTGGCAGACACGTAGTGATGATTACTCCCTGGTTCAGTGCAGCATGCTTTACAGCTTAGAACCGGGGCTCCAAAAGCGTTTTGAGCAACACGGAGCATATGAGATGTTCCAAGAGCTGAAAATGGTTTTCCAAGCTCACGCCCGGGTCGAGAGATATGAAGTCTCCGACAAGTTCTACAGTTGTAAGATGGAGGAGAACAGTTCTATCAGCGAGCACATACTCAAAATGTCTAGGATGCATAACCGCTTGTCTCAGCTAGGAGTTAATCTCCCGGATGATGTGGTCGTTGACAGAATCCTTCAGTCGCTCCCACCTAGCTACAAGAGCTTTGTGATGAACTTCAATATGCAGGGGATGGAAAAGACCATTCCCGAGGTATATTCAATGCTGAAATCAGCGGAGGTGGAAATCAAAAAAGGAACATCAAGTGTTGATGGTGAATAAAACCACTAAGTTCAAGAAAGGCAAGGGTAAAAAGAACTTCAAGAAGGACGGCAAGGGAGTTGCCGCACCCGGTAAGCAAGCTGCCGGGAAGAAGTCAAAGAATGGACCCAAGCCTGAGACTGAGTGCTTTTATTGCAAGGGAAACGGTCACGGGAAGCGGAACTGCCCCAAGTACTTAGCGGAAAAGAAGGCCGGCAATACCAAAGGTATATGTGATATACATGTTATTGATGTGTACCTTACCAACGCTCATAGTAGCTCCTGGGTATTTGATACCGGTGCAGTTGCTCATATTTGTAACTCAAAACAGGAACTGCGGAATAAACGGAGACTGTGAAGGACGAGGTGACGATGCGCGTCGGGAATGGTTCCAAGGTCGATGTGATCGCCGTCGGCACGCTACCTCTGCATTTACCTACAAGATTAGTTTTAAACCTCAATAATTGTTATTTAGTACCAGCTTTGAGCATGAACATTGTATCTGGATCTCGTTTAATGCGAGATGGCTAGTCATTTAAATCTGAGAATAATGGTTGTTCTATTTATATGAGAGACGTGTTTTATGGTCATGCCCCGCTGGTCCATGGTTTATTCTTATTTAATCTCGAACGTGATGTTACACACATTCATAGTGTGAATGCCAAAAGATGTAAGGTTGATAATGATAGTCCCACATACTTGTGGCACTGCCGCCTTGGTCACATTGGTGTCAAACGCATGAAGAAACTCCATGCAGATGGACTTTTGGAGTCTCTTGATTATGAATCATTTGACACGTGCGAACCATGCCTCATGGGTAAAATGACCAAGACTCCGTTCTCCGGAACAATGGAGCGAGCAACCAACTTATTGGAAATCATACATACTGATGTGTGCGGTCCAATGAGCGTTGAGGCTCGCGGTGGCTATCGTTATGTCCTCACCCTCACTGATGACTTAAGTAGATATGGGTATGTCTACTTAATGAAACACAAGTCTGAGACCTTTGAAAAGTTCAAGGAATTTCAGAGTGAGTTTGAGAATCAACGTGACAGGAAAATCAAGTTCTTACGATCAGATCATGGGGGAGAATATTTGAGTCACGAATTTGGCACGCACTTAAGGAAATGTGGAATAGTTTCACAACTCACGCCGCCTGGAACACCACAGCGTAATGGTGTGTCCGAACGTCGTAATCGCACCCTATTGGATATGGTACGATCTATGATGTCTCTTACCGATCTACCGCTATCATTTTGGGGTTATGCTATAGAGACTGCCGCATTCACTTTAAATAGGGCTCCGTCGAAATCCGTTGAGACGACACCATATGAATTGTGGTTTGGCAAGAAACCTAAGCTGTCGTTTCTGAAAGTTTGGGGATGCGATGCTTATGTCAAGAAACTTCAACCTGAAAAGCTCGAACCCAAATCGGAAAAATGCGTCTTCATAGGATACCCTAAAGAAACTATTGGGTATACCTTCTATCTTAGATCTGAAGGCAAGACCTTTGTTGCCAAGAATGGATCCTTTCTAGAGAAAGAGTTTCTCTCGAAAGAAGTAAGTGGGAGGAAAGTAGAACTTGATGAAGTATTGCCTCTTGAACCGGAGAGTGGCGCGGCTCAAGAAATTGTTCCTGAGGTGTCTGCACCGACTAGGGAGGAAGTTAATGATGGTGATCATGAACCTTCAGATCAAGTTGCTACTAAACTTCGAAGGTCCACAAGGACACGTTCCGCACCAGAGTGGTACGGCAACCCTGTCCTGGAAATCATGTTGTTAGACAATGGTGAACCTTCGAACTATGAAGAAGCGATGGCGGGCCCAGATTCCGACAAATGGCTAGAAGCCATGAAATCCGAGATAGGATCCATGTATGAAAACGAAGTATGGACTTTGACTGACTTGCCCGATGATCTGCGAGCCATAGAAAATAAATGGATCTTTAAGAAGAAGACAGACGCGGATGGTAATGTGACCATCTATAAGGCTCGGCTTGTCGCTAAGGGTTATCAACAAGTTCAAGGGGTTGACTACGATGAGACTTTCTCACCCGTAGCGAAGCTGAAGTCCGTCCGAATCATGTTAGCAATTGCCGCATTCTATGATTATGAGATATGGCAAATGGACGTCAAAATGGCATTCCTTAATGGTTTCCTTAAGGAAGAATTGTATATGATGCAGCCGGAAGGTTTTGTCGATCCTAAGAATGCTGACAAGGTGTGCAAGCTCCAACGCTCAATCTATGGGCTGGTGCAAGCATCTGGAGTTGGAACATTCGTTTTGATGAGATGATCAAAGCGTTTGGGTTTACGCAGACTTATGGAGAAGCCTGCGTTTACAAGAAAGTGAGTGGGAGCTCTGTAGCATTTCTCATATTGTATGTGGATGACATACTGTTGATGGGAAATGATATAGAATTCTTGGAAAGCATAAAGGCCTACTTGAACAAGTGTTTTTCAATGAAGGAGCTTGGAGAAGCTGCTTATATATTAGGCATCAAGATCTATAGAGATAGGTCGAGACGCCTCATTGGTCTTTCACAAAGTACATACCTTGACAAGATATTGAAGAAGTTCAATATGGATCAGTCCAAGAAGGGGTTCTTGCCTGTATTACAAGGTATGAGATTGAGCACAGCTCAATGTCCGACCACGGTAGAAGATAGAGAAAAGATGAGTGTCGTCCCCTATGCCTCGGCCATAGGGTCTATCATGTATGCCATGCTGTGTACCAGGCCTGATGTAAAACTTGCCGTAAGTTTGTTAGGAAGGTACCAAAGTAATCCTGGCATGGAACACTGGACAGCGGTCAAGAATATCCTGAAGTACCTGAAAAGGACTAAGGATATGTTTCTCGTCTATGGAGGTGACGAAGAGCTCGTCGTAAAGGGTTACGTCGATGCTAGCTTCGACACAGATCTGGATGACTCTAAGTCACAAACCGGATACATGTATATTTTGAATGGTGGGGTAGTCAGCTGGTGCAGTTGCAAGCAAAGCGTCGTGGCGGGATCTACATGTGAAGCGGAGTACATGGCAGCCTCGGAGGCAGCACAAGAAGCAATCTGGGTGAAGGAGTTCATTACCGACCTAGGAGTTATTCCCAATGCGTCGGGCCCGATGACTCTCTTCTGTTACAACACTGGAGCTATTGCCCTTGCTAAGGAGCCCAGGTTTCACAGGAAGACCAGACATATCAAGCGTCGCTTCAACTCCATTCGTGAAAATGTTCAAAATGGAGACATAGATATTTGCAAAGTGCATACGGACCTGAATGTCGCAGATCCGTTGACTAAACCTCTTCCTCGAGCAAAACATGATCAACACCAGAACTCTATGGGTGTTCGATTCATCACAATGTAACTAGATTATTGACTCTAGTGCAAGTGGGAGACTGTTGGAAATATGCCCTAGAGGCAATAATAAAATGGTTATTATTATATTTCCTTGTTCATGATAATTGTCTATTGTTCATGCTATAATTGTGTTATCCGGAAATCGTAATACATGTGTGAATATATAGACCACAACATGTCCCTAGTGAGCCTCTAGTTGACTAGCTCGTTGATCAACAGATAGTCATGGTTTCCTGACTATGGACATTAGATGTCATTGATAACGGGATCACATCATTAGAAGAATGATGTGATGGACAAGACCCAATCTTAAGCATAGCACAAGATCATGTAGTTCGTCTACTAGAGCTTTTCTAATGTCAAGTATCTTTTCCTTAGACCATGAGATTGTGCAACTCCCGGATACTAATACTTTGGGTGTGCCAAACGTCACAACGTAACTGGGTGACTATAAAGGTGCACTACGGGTATCTCCGAAAGTGTCTGTTGGGTTGGCACGAATCGAGACTGGGATTTGTCACTCCGCATGACGGAGAGGTATCTCTGGGCCCACTCGGTAAAACATCATCGTAATGAGCTCAATGTGACTAAGGGTTGGTCACGGGATGATGTGTTTACTGGAACGAGTAAAGTGACTTGCCGGTAACGAGATTGAACGAGGTATTGGAATACCGACGATCGAATCTCGGGAGAGTAACGTACCGATTGACAAAGGGAATTGAATACAAGATTGATTGAATCCTCGACATCATGGTTCATCCGATGAGATCATCATGGAATATGTGGGAGCCAACATGGGTATCCAGATCCCGCTGTTGGTTATTGGCCGGAGAGTTGTCTCGGTCATGTCTGCATGGTTCCCGAACCCGTAGGGTCTACACACTTAAGGTTCGATGACGCTAGGGTTGTAGAGATATTAGTATGCGGTAACCTGAAAGTTTTTCAGAGTCCCGGATGAGATCCTGGACGTCACAATGAGTTCCGGAATGGTCCGGAGGTAAAGATTTATATATAGGAAGTCCAGTTTTGGCCACTGGGAAAGTTTCGGGGGTCACCGGTATTGTGCCGGGACCACCGGAAGGGTCCCGGGGGTCCACCGGGTGGGGCCACCTACCCCGAAGGGCCTCATGGGCTGAAGTGGGAAGGGATCCAGCCCCTGGTGGGCTGGTGCGCCCCCTTGGGCCTCCCTTGGGCCTAGGGATGGAAACCCTAAGGGGGTGGGGGCGCCTCCACCTGCCTTGGGGGCCAAGCCACCCCTAGGCCGCCGCCCCCTCCCCTTAGATGGGATCTGTAGGGGCCGGCGCCCCCAGGCCCCCCTATATATAGTGGAGGGGAGGGAGGGCATCCGCACCCAACTCCCTGGCACCTCCCTCCCTCCCGTGACACCTCCTCCTCCCCGCTTGCGCTTGGCGAAGCCCTGCCGGGATCCCGCTACTTCCACCACCACGCCGTCGTGCTGCTGGATCTCCATCAACCTCTCCTTCCCTTGCTGGATCAAGAAGGAGGAGACGTCTCTCCCAACCGTACGTGTGTTGAACGAGGAGGTGCTGTCCGTTCGGCACTCAGTCATCGGTGATTTGGATCACGACGAGTACGACTCCATCAACCCCGTTCTCTTGAACGCTTCCGCTCGTGATCTACAAGGGTATGTAGATGCACTCCCCTCTCCCTCATTGCTAGATGACTCCATAGATTGATCTTGGTGATGCGTAGAAAATTTTAAAATTCTGCTACGTTCCCCAACAAGCCCGTGAGACTCAGGTCGGTGTGTGAAATCGGCCTGAGGATCAACTCCTAGCTCGGCAACATATATAGGAATAAAAATGCAGTGTAATATATTAGAGATAATAGTGATCGGCAAACGGGCCCCTGAGAGAGGTGATAACCCACAAGTATAGGGGATCACAACAGTTTTCGAGGGTAAAGTATTCAACCCAAATTTATTGATTCGACACAAGGGGAGTCAAAGAATACTCTCAAGTATTAGCAGCCGAGTTGTCAATTCAACCACACCTGGAAACTTAATATCTGCAGCAAAGTGTTTAGTAGCAAAGTAATATGATAGTAGTGGTAATGGTAGCAAAAGGTAACAGAAATAAAAGTAATGTCTTTGGTATTTTGTAGTGATGATAGCAATAGCAACGGGAAAGTAAATAAGCGAAGAACAATATATGGAAAGCTCGTAGGCAATGGATCAGTGATGGAGAATTATGTTGGATGCGGTTCATCATGTAACAGTCATAACCTAGGGTGACACAGAACTAGCTCCAGTTCATTGATATAATGTAGGCATGTATTCCGAATATAGTCATACGTGCTTATGGAAAAGAACTTGCATGACATCTTTTGTCCTACCCTCCCGTGGCAGCGGGGTCCTTACGGAAACTAAGGGATATTAAGGCCTCCTTTTAATAGAGTACTGGAACAAAGCATTAACACATAGTGAATACATCAACTCCTCAAACTACGGTCATCACCGGTAAGTATCCCGATTATTGTCACTTCGGGGTTAACGGATCATAAAACATAATAGGTGACTATAGACTTGCAAGATAGGATCAAGAACACTCATATATTGATGAAAACATAATAGGTTCAGATCTGAAATCATGGCACTCGGGCCCTAGTGACAAGCATTAAGCATAGCAAAGTCATATCAACATCAATCTCAGAACATAGTGGATACTAGGGATCAAACCCTAACAAAACTAACTCGATTACATGATAGATCCCATCCAACCCATCACCGTCCAGCAAGACTACGATGGAATTACTCACGCACGACGGTGATCATCATGAAATTGGTGATGGAGGATGGTTGATGATGACGATGGCGACGGATTCCCCTCTCCGGAGCCCCGAACGAACTCCAGATCATCCCTCCCGAGAGGTTTTAGGGCTTGGCGGCGGCTCCGTATCGTAAAACGCAATGAATTCTTCTCTCTGGTTTTTTCTCCCCGAAACACAATATATAGAGTTGGAGTTGGAGTCGGAGAGGCACCAGGGGGCCCATGAGGTAGGGGGCGCGCCCTATGGGGGCAGGTGCGCCCCCACCCTCGTGGAGAGGTGGTGGGCCCCCTGGCCTTCATCTTTTGCAGGTATTTTTTATATTTTTCAAAAAGTTGCTCCGTGAAGTTTTAGGTCATTCCGAGAACGTTTGTTTCTGCACATAAATAACACCATGGTAATTCTGCTGAAAACAACATCAGTCCGGGTTAGTTCCATTCAAATCATGCAAGTTAGAGTCCAAAACAAGGGCAAAAGTGTTTGGAAAAGTAGATATGTTGGAGACGTATCAAGAGGGTCGTGAGAAGTCGCTGTGATATATTAGCTTGATGCCAGATAGGTCCAGATGGTACTTATTGTTGTCCAAAGACGCGCTTTCCCATAGTTTGATCAAGCCGAACACTGAGCCCTTTGAATTTTCTGCATTGAATAGGCAATGTAGTAGCCCCCGAGACACTGGTCGGGTGGCAACACCAGATCAGGGGATCGATGTGCCCCTTTAATATTTGTAAATAATGAGCGCAAAGCCCAGTAGCCCCCGAGCCTTAATGTGGGCACGGGTGGCTGGATTAAGGATCGATATCCAGAGTAAAATCACAGTTTATGTGTAATGATTCTATGTATCCAAGTACTTTACATCATTATTTTGACTCCATTGCAACCGTTATCAGTTGAAAGTGGCCCATCGTCGGACTCTACCCCTTAGATACTACGCAGGGTGTTTCCGCAATAACAAAACAACCCTTAGCTGACGTCTCGATGCCCGAAGGCGGTTGTGTTAGCGGAAACGAGGCAATCAGATATGCGGGGTTTATAACTTTCGCTTAGTCATAGGAGCTTTAAACTAGGGAAGCTAGCTATGAGCCCTCGGTTAGTGTTCGGCGACATCCGAGGTCAAGCCGTAAACACTTCGACCAATGTTATGAACGGCCCGTCATTTAACATAGTCATCGGATCGCTGACCAGTTTACGCCTATTGTGACAGTCAGTTTTCGGCTTTCTCCACTGAGGTGCTTAACCATGCGAGCTGGAAGCACAATCGCAGTGGTTCTCCCTTTGCACACCTAGCCGAACAAAGCGGAATGTAGGAGGCAATCACAGGAGCCGGGCAACCCAACTATTGACCGAAGACACAATTCGAAACCGATGCATATATGGCAATATCCGAGAGTGTTTTTGCCGAATCTCTAAAGGTGTCCAGCGTTGCACTACGAGACTAATGCTGGAAACACACAAATAGTTTTAAAGTGCCATAGGCTTGGAAAACCAAAAAATGTCAGTGAAAACCTGACGTCCGAATAAGATCAAGTGTTCGGTGCCAATCTGAAAATTGGACTTTAGAAAAAAAAAGTGCTTCTGTCGTGCTTTAACATGACACATCCTATCTCAAGACTTCAAGCGGGCTAGCCTACGGCTTCAACCTCCTATCCCGAAGGCAGAGTACTTCTCATTAGGCCAGTTTAGCAAACTAAACTCTAGCAGCTTTGAGAGAGAAATTAGGCTCCCCGGCCAGTGACCACACACTCGTGTCGAAAAAGGGAGTGGTAAATAATAATAATAATAAAACTTTGCAACGACTAAGAAGAAGAACACTTATTATAAAACGGCTCATATAAATTTAAGAGCCCCCAAATGACTTGGGTAAAAGAATTTTATGTATAATGATCCTATGTACTGAAGTACTTGTATCATATTTGTGTTCACCCGAACTTTAAACGCGTCTTAACCGACCGTCGGCTTCTCCCTCTTTGGTCAAGGGTCGAAGAGTGTTATGTACTCCACCTGTCGAGAATATCGATGGTGTTTCCGATAACCAGGCAATCATGCCATAAGGCTGTAACAGACAAAGCGCGCTCAGGGAACTTATGTTATATTATTGACGAAGTGTAAGAAGCATCTTCGAAGAAAATAGTACCCCCACCGATACCTTTCTTCGGTTGCTCATTGCTACTATGAGACTTGTGCAATAGATTTTTTGTACTCATGAGTTCCGTTGTGTGCCGACCATGATTGAAAACAATAAGAGCGCTAGCTTTCGGCTTCACCCAGTATGAGGTACTAACTCGGATGACCCGGTAGTAACAATCGCAGAGGTGCTCCCTTTACTCCCTAGACGAACAATCGGGAACGTAGGGGTAAGCACAGGAGCCAGGCAACCCAGCTTGCGAAACGCTTAAGTCAACATGGTGCATATTGTGGCGTAATACACGAACAAGGAATGAAGCCGTACAAGTGTAATCATTTGCAAGAGGAAAGGCTTCATAAAGGAAGCCCCCAAGTAAACGGGGTATTTGAATTTGTGTGTCACAAACAAAGTTTTAACAAGGAAATTTTTTACAAGCAACTTTTTTCCAAAAAAGTATAATGCTTGGTCAAACCGAACACAAGTTAAAAATTTAAAACTTTGAGCATGAAGGCAACTTAGCTGGTTAATGTTTTTGGTATTGATAACGCGGTCCGAGCTTGATGCGAGACAAGGTTCCATCCCGCAAGCCGGTCCCGTGATGGCGGAGCAAAGAGCTCGGCACTCCGAAGTGGTGACATAGCACGGTCAATGTAGGCCGGCAGAGTGATGCCGAAGTCCCCGGCATGGGGTAATGAAGTGTTGACGAAGCCCCCCATCCAGCCGAGGTGACGTGGTATGTCAATACGCCGAGTTGACGATACTGCCCAACCCGGATCATTTTCCTGTGCACAAAAATAGTGCAAACCGGAGATAGTAGTAATAATAATTTTAAAAAAAATCATTGCATAATAAATAATTTATGCAAAGTGAGTAATAAAAGAAATATGGCCTGGCGCCGAAGTCAATGTCAATGCAAGGTGTCGGCGTGATGCGGTAAAGGCGTGGTAAAGCCTGAATTCACAGGTCGGTCCGAGTTCCAGATGCGGCGTTCGCCGGACCATGTACGGAAACTGACCGAACCACCATGCGACCGTCGTTAATGCAGCCATCATTTGATAGACCTGTGTACATATGATGGACAAACCAGAGTAATAATTCCTTGGAAAAAATGAACCCAAACAAGCAAAAAATACTAGGATTAATAGCACCTGGTTTGTTTGTTGTAGCAATCCGAAGAAAGGTGATTCCCAAAATTGGGACTCGATCCGCACACCCATTACCTGATGGGCGATAAAGCGACGGCATGGCGATGTTGGCAAAGGTTGGCTCGCCGAGGCAAAGTCCTCGGTCCAGCTAACGTGACGGAGCTGGTCGGCTAGTGACGCCGAAGTCTCTGGAGTAGGTTGATGAAGAGATGGCGAAGCCCCCGGTCCAGCCGAGA
This sequence comes from Triticum urartu, assembly GCF_003073215.2. Lineage (NCBI taxonomy): Eukaryota > Viridiplantae > Streptophyta > Magnoliopsida > Poales > Poaceae > Triticum > Triticum urartu. The sequence continues at coordinate 631,613,433 of NC_053024.1, read as the reverse complement.
TGTCGAAGCCTCAATGTCAGCCGATGAGTCAAAGTAGGTCGGCGTGATGGACACCGGCTTGAAGAAGCAATAGTGCGGTCCTGCCGATGCAGGTCGTGACGTGGTCAATGTCGGCTTGATGAAGTGACCGTGCGGCGATGCCGGTGTGCCCACTCCGTGTAATCCGTGGGGCAGCGATGTTGGTGATGATTTATCATTCGCGATGCCGAACTCTTGTTCGGCTTGCCGAGATGATGATCCGAAGAAGTTGAGCTCGGTTCAACAAAGTGACGACGTGTCTAGGGCAGGTCGGCAGCCTTGGAGCAATATTGCCGGACTGGTTTGACACCAGCATGATGATGAAGATGACCTCAGGGGAGTCTTATAATTTTACAGGCACGTGTTTAAAAACGACGCACAATACCCTAGAAGAGAATTCCTCTAAAAAGGTTGTCCAATATCACGTTCATAAAGAAACATGAATTCGGGTCGGATTCGTATTCGCGCAGAAAACAAATCCGAAAATTGGTCCACTCATCAGAAGGTTCCCGAAGTTTGAACCGTCGGATCGAGCTGAAATTTGGAGGGATGGTAGATATGGGAATTCCTCTGTAGATGAACGGTTGGATCTTCCAAAGGACCTCCGAGCTGGGCTTTGGAGACCATGCCCTAAACTCATCTAGATTCCCGTCCAGATTTGACAGGGCTCCGGTATATCGTAGATTGTCGGAGATTCCTTCATCGGAACTCGACGAAATTTTGCATGGCTGTTGTAGACATAATTCTGCACTATTCCACTGAAGCAATCGTCAAACCGACGCTCGAGGAGGCGGTGACGTCGGATACAAGTTCGCTATCCATAAAAACAGCACGGCCGCCTGAGGGCAATATTGACGTTGATCCCTCGAGCTCCATGGATGATTCCTCTATG